>NC_070581.1:32787235-32808974 GCF_027409825.1 Scomber japonicus | reverse complement strand
GGAGGAAGAAGGAGGGGCGGAAGGAAGGAAGGAAAGGAGGGAGGTAGGAGGGAGGAAGGAAGGAAGGAATGAAGGACAGAGGAAAGAAGGAAAGGACGAAGGAAAGGAAGGGAGGAAGGAAGAAAGAAACAGGCAGGGTCAATTTGACCCTGGAGGACGACACAAGGTTCAAGTTTAATGTAGTTTTATGTAGTTTTAAATCAAAGCTAATGTCCTCATATGAGGGACAATGGGTTTATTTTTAATGTATAACACAATTAATTCACCAGTGTATAAAACTATTTCACATTTTACTCTTTCTCTTTGCATGAATGAATAAACATCCTTAAATGAGATGATTAGCAGTGTGGTAGTTTGGTTTTTAGTGTTACAATTAGTCAAAATTGTATTAAACTATAAACATTATTAAGTTTAACTAAGTTTCAACAATAAAATTTGGTTTTGTACCTGCTCTACTTTTGTCTGAGGATCAGCTATTGATTGATTTGTTTTTACACTGATTTTTATCCTGTAATGTGCTTTTACGACCACTAGGTGGCAGAAAAAAGTGTGAACAAACAAAGACACCAGGTCAAAGTTAAGCAGAATGAAGTATAAAGTCCAGAAAACTAGTGTTGTAGTACTCCAGATCAGGACCATTTTTTGAGGTTCTTGGTCTTGTCTCAGTCTCTGGTTTTTTTAACGAGACCGGTCAAGACCACCGCTGATAGGCTTTTTGTCCGTGCCTTACTGGGGATTTCCACCGGGTCCGTCAGCGTCACAGTTTAGCTCTGGGAGAGAAATCTGCCTTTTAAAATTAAGTTGCACTGTTAATACAGTAATTACAGCAGCTCAATCAAATCCTAACAAGTGCCTTTAGTCTACCGTAATTACTGTAGTAGCAGCTCAATCAAATCTGAACGAGTGCCTTTAGTCTACCGTAATTACTGTAGTAGCAGCTCAATCAAATCTGAATGAGTGCCTTTAGTCTACCGTAATTACTGTAGTAGCAGCACAATCAAATCTGAATGAGCGTCTTTAGTCTACCGTAATTACTGTAGTAGCAGCACAATCAAATCTGAATGAGCGTCTTTAGTCTACCGTAATTACTGTAGTAGCAGCGCAACTAAACTTTTCTTTGATGTTAGTGCTGATGTCATGTGTCAGTAGCTACGTAGCTAGATGGAGTCTTTATCTGTTTTATTCCTGTTTGTTGCTGAAATACGATCGGGAGGCTGCACGGGTTGTTTTATTTTAAAAGGCTAGAAGTTTTATTATTATGCCGATTCTGTGTCTGACTTCCTGTCTGGTACAATCTGCTCTGTTGAGCTTGTCGTGATGTTTTTGATGTTTTGTTATGATTTTCCTTTGATATATATGGTCTTGGTCTCGGTTGGTGCGGTCTTGACTACAACACTACAGCAAACCCTAAAATGTAATGTCTCCATATGATAATAACAGCATTTCAATCCTTGCTGAACTCTTCCTGAGAATGGGCTGACCCTCTAAGTCTAAAGAGTCTTTCTGGATTAACATCTGACAGCAGGAAGCGTCCGTTCTACCTGGAGCAGATCTATGGAAACAGGAAGTGTTTGTTCTGCGTGTATTAGATCAATGAACCTCTTGCTATCAGCACGCCGAATTCAGGAAGTACCCTCTTCTCTTGATCTATGGGCTCATTCGAGGCCTTCTTCCCTTCCTTCTTTCCTCTGTCCTTCCTTACTCCTTCCTTTCCTTTCCTCCATTCCTTTCTCCCTGCTACCTTCCTTCCTTTTTTCCTCTGTCCTTCCTTTCCTTCCTTCCATCTTTCCTTCCTTCTTCCTCCCTTTCATTCTTCCATCCATCCTTCCTTCTTCCTCCCTTTCATTCTTCCATCCATCCATCCTTCCTTCTTTCCTCTGTCCTTCCTTACTCCTTCCTTTCCTTTCCTCCATTCCTTTCTCCCTGCTACCTTCCTTCCTTCTTTCCTCTGTCCTTCTTTCCTTCCTTCTTCCTTTCCTTCTTTCTTCCTCCCTTCCTCCCTTTCATTCTTCCATCCATCCATCCTTCCTCCCTTCCTTCTTTCCTCTGTCCTTCCTTACTCCTGCCTTTTACTTCCTCATTCGTCCCGTCCTTCTTCTTACTCTGTCCTTCCTCGTCCTCCGTTCCTCCTCCTGCTACCTTCCTTCCTTCTTTCCTCTGTCCTCTTTCCTTACTCCTTCCTTTCCTTCCTCCTATCCTTCCTTCCCTGGCTACCTCCGTCCTCCTTCTTCCCGCCTTCCCCTTCTTCCTTCCTTCTTCCTCCCTTTCATTCTTCCATCTATCCATCCTTCCTTCCTTCTATCCTCCCTACTTTCCTTTCTTCTTCCCTTCCTTCTTTCCTCTGTCCTTCCTTACTCCTTCCTTTCCTTTCCTCCATTCCTTCCTTCTTTCCTCTGTTCATCATCCCTTCCTCCTTTCCTTTCTCCCTTCCATCGTCCCTTCTTCCTTTCTTGACTCGGGGACAACAGGAGGGTTCTCTTCCTGAGAATGGGCTGACCCTCTAAGTCTAAAGAGTCTTTCTGGATTAACATCTGACAGCAGGAAGCGTCCGTTCTACCTGGAGCAGATCTATGGAAACAGGAAGTGTTTGTTCTGCGTGTATTAGATCAATGAACCTCTTGCTATCAGCACGCCGAATTCAGGAAGTACCCTCTTCTCTTGATCTATGGGCTCATTCGAGGCCTTCTTCCTTTCCTTCTTTCCTCTTTCCTTCCTTCTTCCTTCCTTCCTCCTTTCCTCCCTTTCATTCTTCCATCCATCCATCCTTCCTTCCTTCTTCCCTTTCTTCTTTCCTCTGTCCTTCCTTACTCCTTCCTTTCCTTTCCTCCATTCCTTCCTCCCTGCTACCTTCCTTCCTTTCTTTCCTCTGTCCTTCTTTCCTTCCTTCCTCTGTCCTTCCTTCTTCCTCCCTTTCATTCTTCCATCCATCCATCCATCCTTCCTTCCTTCTATCCTCCCTTTCCTCCTTTCCTTCCTTCTTCCTCCCTTTCATTCTTCCATCTATCCATCCTTCCTTCCTTCTATCCGCCCTACTTTCCTTCCTTCTTTCCTCTGTCCTTCCTTACTCCTTCCTTTCCTTTCCTCCATTCCTTCCTCCCTGCTACCTTCCTTCCTTTCTTTCCTCTGTCCTTCTTTCCTTCCTTCCTCTGTCCTTCCTTCTTCCTCCCTTTCATTCTTCCATCCATCCATCCATCCTTCCTTCCTTCTATCCTCCCTTTCCTTCTTTCCTTCCTTCTTCCATCTATCCATCCTTCCTTCCTTCTATCCTCCCTACTTTCCTTTCTTCTTCCCTTCCTTCTTTCCTCTGTCCTTCCTTACTCCTTCCTTTCCTTTCCTCCATTCCTTCCTTCTTTCCTCTGTTCATCATCCCTTCCTCCTTTCCTTTCTCCCTTCCATCATCCCTTCTTCCTTTCTTGACTCGAGGACAACAGGAGGGTTCTCTTCCTGAGAATGGGCTGACCCTCTAAGTCTAAAGAGTCTTTCTGGATTAACATCTGACAGCAGGAAGCGTCCGTTCTACCTGGAGCAGATCTATGGAAACAGGAAGTGTTTGTTCTGCGTGTATTAGATCAATGAACCTCTTGCTATCAGCACGCCCCGAATTCAGGAAGTACCCTCTTCTCTTGATCTATGGGCTCATTCGAGGTCACCTCTGACGCCAGGAAACATTTCTCTACTTTAACTTCATCTACGGGAGTCTCAGCTATTGGACCATCCCAAAAGCAGGAAGTGTCCACTCTCCTTCATCTGAAGCTGTTGGGTTTTTGACCCTCGGCACCAGGAAGTTGTCCTTTTCTACTTCTACTAGATCTATGGAGTCACTGCTTAGTAATGACCTCAGACAGGAAGTGTCCTCTCTGTTGGATGGATGGAGCCATTCTTATTTCCTTCAGAAAGCAGGCCAAGTAATTGTGTGGATTTGGCTCCGTCTTCCTCCCTGATGGTAAATGAGTCGGCCGAAGCTTCATCTGAACAACACAGGCGGGTTTTTTTGCAGATGTGAGTAAGATGCCTATTTAGATTAGGTAATTTTAAACATAACTGTGACTAATGTGCTGAGATCTCATGCAAAAAATTACAGAACATTTTGTTGTTGGTGGTATGAGCTGCATGAAATGGACTGGAACCGTTCTACCTAAAAAAAATAAAAAAAACAGCTTGGTGCAATTTGCCGCCACTGTAGTTTATTTAGTTTATAAATGTTGTAAATGTGCTTCAGTACAATCAGCTCTCTTCTTACATTTAACACAACTGTTCATCAGACCTCAACCCTGCTCTACCTAACTGTTGAGTAAACACTGAAGACATGGAAGACCTGGAGCTTTCCCAACTCTGTTACAGCATGTTTATATAATGCTAAATAGTTTTATTAGTGGGTTTATGTTCACAGGAAACATTTCTTTTAATGAATGAATGAAGCATTAAATATATGAACCACATCAAAGTTGCAGGAAGAGACTGATTCCTGTTGTTCATTAGTTCATTGTTCATTTTAAGAAACAAATAACTATGAGATACATAGCTAAAACTGTTTAAATAGTTAAAACATTGAAGACAAGCTTTCTCAATCTTACCACGTTATGTTTATATACAACTGGACATATATACTCTGGTCTTAGCCCAGCTGAGGCTGTTTCTGGACCCCTTGCAGTTTGCCTATCAGCCCCGTTTAGGAGTCGATGTCATTCGGAGTCGATGCTGCAACCATAGACTGTATAGAAGAAATGGACGTAACATCCGTGACGTCACCCATTGGTTTGTGGACTGCTGCTCGGAAGCCAATAGTTTCGAATCTAGGCAGCGCCATCTTGAAAATTTCAGGTGCATGCTGGGAAAAATAAAAACACTGATTCTACTTATATGGGCATGAGGCGGGGCCATGGGCGGAGCGGGGAGGTCGCTATGGTAGCGAGGGCTGGATCTCGAGGACATTGGTCAATCAACCTGTCAATCAGGACGTAGCCACGCCCCCTAATGCATACCCTGCTTTATCGTCACATATAAAATCAGGGAGGCCAAAATGTCCCAAATGAACATCATACTGCATTGAAGAAGGCTTTAAACTAGCGATTGAGACCATAAACACATTTTGAAAACGTTTACTGAGGTTAGAAATCAAGTGAGAAGTTGGTGAATTCTCCATTGACTTGTATAGAGACGGTCGCCCCCTGGTGGCCTTTTAATAGAATGCAGCTCTAAGTTACTTCCTGGTTGGCCTCATTTCAGTGGACTGGAACTCCCCGCCTGGCTGCAACGAGGCTATATGCATCTGGATGGTGGAGGAAGCACATTCTTTGATTTCTCCAGTGCTTTCAACACCATTCAGCCTCTGCTACTGGGTGAGAAGCTGCAGGTGATCTCCTGGATTACTGACTACTCAACAGGCAGGCCACAGTTGGTCCGTCTGGCCAGGGTCCTGTCTGATGTGGTGGCCAGTGATACAGGAGCTCCACAGGGGACTGAGCTTTCTCCCTTCCTCTTCACCTTACACACCCCTGACTTTAAGTACAACTCTAAGGGGCCATCATTCACACGGAGACGCTTTTTGGTTTAAACACAGATGTTTTGCATCGTTTTGGCCGATCGTCCAAACCAAGCTTTCTGAAACCTGGTCCCAGGGTGAAAATGAAGCTTTCTGAAACCTGGTCCCAGGGTGAAACCTGGTCCCAGGGTGAAACCTGGTCCCAGGGTGAAACCTGGTCCCAGGGTGAAACCTGGTCCCAGGGTGAAACCTGGTCCCAGGGTGAGAACGAAGCTTTCTGAAACCTGGTCCCAGGGTGGAAACGAAGCTTTCTGAAACCTGGTCCCAGGGTGGAAACCAACCTTTCTGAAACCTGATCCCAGGGTGGAAACCAAGCTTTCTGAAACCTGATCCCAGGGTGGAAACCAAGCTTTCTGAAACCTGGTCCCAGGGTGGAAACCAAGCTTTCTGAAACCTGGTCCCAGGGTGGAAACCAAGCTTTCTGAAACCTGGTCCCAGGGTGACGCAGCCCTTGAGTGTTCGTTTGGACGGTGAAGACACATACCTGCGTTTCGATGATGTCATCGCCACACCCCTCGAGCTTCTTCCCCTTGAGTTTGGTTTCTTCTACTGCCGATTTGTAAACAGCGCTCAAGCTTTCTGCGCATGCTCCGCCTCTTCCTCTCCGCCTCTTCCTCTCCATCTCTTCCTCTCCGCCTCTTCCTCTCTGTTTTTGGTGAATTTCTGAAACTGAAACAGCGCCGCCTATAGGCTGGAATATGAAGTAGCGTGTTGAGTCGTGTTGAGTCGTGTTGAGATGGATCCGTGTGTATGCAGATATTCTTGAAACGATGCCGGGGAGAACGGAGGGGGAAAAGATGGTTTTGGTACGTGTGGACTTGCCCTGAGTCATGTGACCTGCAGAAGTTCTCTGACGACTCAGCTGTTGTCGGGTGTATAAAGGGGGGGGGGGGGGAGAGGAGGAGGAGTACAGGACACTGATAGACAACTTTGTAGAGTGGTCTGAACAGAATCACCTGAGGTTGAACGAGACCAGAGAGATGGTGATGGACTTCAGGAGGAAGAAGACGCCTCCACAGCCACTACGGATCAGAGGGGAGGTGGTGGAGGAGGTGGAGGACTACAGATACCTAGGAGTGGTGATTGACAACAGACTGGACTGGAAATCTATCCTATTCATCCTTATTCCTTTCTTCCCTTCCTTCCTTCCATAGTTAAAACTGCTCATCATGCCACATCCTGGTACTACCCAACTCTTGAAATCCCAACTGAAGACATGAAGACCTTTCCCAACTCTGTCTGGTCTCACTGGTTTATATTCACTGGAAACATTTTTTGAATGAATGAATGAATGAAGCATCCAATATATTCTTCACCACATGAATGAATGTCACAGGAAGTGATGGGGGTGGATGGACAGTAGTGACATCAGAGTGACATCAGAGTGACATCACAGTCTGAGTCCTGTGGTTCCATTTAAGCAACATAAGCAGGTTTATAAGGTTTAACGAGGGATTGTGGTTTTGTCTGAAATGCGTCAAATCGTTTTACACAAATTCATCATTTAACCCTCCCGTCGTCCTCCCGGGTCAAACTGACCCCATCTCTCTTTAGATTGTTCCTTCTTTCCTTCCTTCTTCCCCTCCTCCTGTCTTTCTTTGCTACCTCCTCCCTCCATCCTTCCTTCTTTCCTTCCTCCTTTCTTTCCTTCCTGCCTCCCTCCTTTCCTTCCTCCCTTCTTTCACTCCTTGCTTCCTTCCTCTTTTCCTCTTTTCCTTCCTTCCTTCTTTCCTAAATTCCTTCCTCTTTTCCTCCTTACTCCTTTCCTTCCTTCCTCCTTTCTTTCATCCCTTCCTTCTCTCCTAAATTCCTCCCTCTTGTCATCCTTACTCCGTTCCTTCCTTCCTCCCTGCCTCCTTACTCCTTCCTTTCCTTCCTGCCTTCCTTCTCTCCTAAATTCCTCCCTCTTTTAATTCTTACTCCTTTCCTTCCTTCCTTCCTCCCCTCTTTCTTTGCTCCCTCCTTCCTTCTCTCCTAAATTCCTTCCTCTTTTCGTCCTTATTCCTTTCTTTCCTTCCTTCCTCCCTTCCTTCTCTCCTAAATTCCTCCCTCTTCTTATCCTTACTCCTTTCCTTCCTTCCTTCCCTCTTTCTTTGCTCCCTCCTTACTCCTTTCGTTCGTTCCTTCCTTCTTTCCTAAATTCCTTCCTTTTTTCGTCCTTCTTCCTTTCTTTCCTCCCTTCCTTCTCTCCTAAATTCCTCCCTCTTTTCATCCTTACTCCTTTCCTCCCTCCCTCCTTACTCCTTTCTTTCCTGCCTTCCTTCTTTTTCCCCTTGCTTCCTTCCTCTTTTCCTCCTTTCCTTCCTTCCTCCCTCCTTCCTTCTCTCCTAAATTCCTCCCTCTTTTCATCCTTACTCCTTTCCTTCCTCCCTTCCTTCTCTCCTAAATCCTTCACTCTTTTCATCCTTACTCCTGTCCTTCCTTCCTCCCCTCTTTCTTTGCTCCCTCCTTACTCCTTTCGTTCCTTCTCTCCTTGCTTCCTTCCTCTTTTCCTCCTTACTCCTTTCTTTCCTCCCTTCCTTCTCTCCTAAATTCCTCCCTCTTTTCATCCTTACTCCTTTCCTTCCTTCCTCCCTCCCTCCTTACTCCTTTCTTTCCTTCCTCCCTCCCTCCTTACTCCTTTCTTTCCTCCCTCCCTTCTTTCTCTCCTTACTCCTTTCCTTCCTCCCTCCTTACTCCCTTCCTGCCTTCCTTCTCTCCTAAATTCCTCCCTCTTTTCCTCCTTACTCCTTTCCTTCCTTCCTTCCTCCTCCCCTAAATTCCTCCCTTTTCATCCTTACTCCTTTCCTTCCGTCCTTCCTTCCTTCCTCCCTCCCTCCTTACTCCTTTCCTTCCTTCCTCCCTCCTTACTCCTTTCTTTCTTTCCTTCCTTCTCCCAGGACGGTTGTAAAAAAAGAAAAGAAAGAAACCTTTGCTGTGTTATCAGAGCTGCTGTAAATATTTAGATATGATGTCAAATAATCGGCCAAATGGTTCTACGGTTCTACTTCTGAAGATTTAGTTCATTTCATACTTCCATTTATTTGAAACTTGTGTGTACCGACCGACAGCTCGGGGTTTTGAAGTTATTAGACCAGGACAATGCTATCATTATGTGACGGAAACTCAGCTGTAATACACTTGTAATGTTTTTGTGAGATCAGAGAAGCAGGAGAGGAACAGGAAGCACTGAAATCAAAGATCACATGAAAAGGTTTTGTCTGTATATGAGCTCACATCTGTCAGAATAGAAGTTGTAAATTATAAGTGTTGAGAGTGGGTAACAAGCCGACACCGTGTTAGCTCGTATCAAACACAAACAGCTTTGATTCAATAAAGCTTTAACAGATGATAGAAGGCAGGAACAGACTGGAGCTCAACAACGGCCCTGAACTTTCTCCCTAATAGGACAAACATCCGGCCGATTCAAACAGTCACTAACAAGATCTGCCCTCATATCATGGCACCTTTAACCTTCCTGTCGTCCTCCCGGGTCAAATTGACCCTGTCTGTTTTGACTGTTCCTTCCTTCCTCCCTTCCTCTTTTCCTCCCTCCCTCCTACATTCCTTCCTTCTTTCCTTTCCTCCCTTCCTTGCTCCTTTTCTTCCTTCCTTCCCCCTCCTTTCGTTCTTTCTTCCTCCCTCCTATGTTACTTCCTTCCTCCCTCCCTCCTACGTTACTTCCTTCCTTCTTTCCTTTCCTTCCTCCATCCTTTTCTTCCTTCCCTGCTTCCCCCTCCTTTCGTTCTTTCTTCCTCCCTTCCTTCTTTCTTTCCTCCGTCCTCCCTTTCCTTCCTTCCTTCTTTCCTTTTCCCCTCTTCGTGAACTTTCTCCCTAATAGGACAAACATCCGGCTCATACTAACAGTCACTAACAAGATCTGCCCTCATATCTCCTCCCAATATTATATCAAAATAATTTCGTTCTTTCTTCCTCCGTCCTACCTTCCTTCATTCCTTCCTCCCTTCCTTCCGTTCTTTCTTCCTCCTACCCAACGTTACTTCCTTCCTTTCCTCCCTTCCTTCCTCCTTCCCCCTCCTTTCGTTCTTTCTTCCTCCCTCCTACGTTACTTCCTTCCTTCTTTCCTTTCCTCCCTTCCTTCCCTTCCCCCTCCTTTCGTTCTTTCTTCCTCCCTCCTTTTCTTCCTTCCTCCTTTTCTTCCTTTCTTCCCCCGTCCTACCTTCCTTCCTCCCTTCCTTTCGTTCTTTCTTCCTCCTTCCTACGTTACTTCCTTCCTTTCCTCCCTTCCTTCCTCCTTTTCTTCCTTCCTTCCCCCTCCTTTCGTTCTTTCTTCCTCCTTTTCTTCCTTCCTTCCCCCTCCTTTCGTTCTTTCTTCCTCCGTCCTACCTTCCTTCCTCCTTCCCCCTCCTTTCGTTCTTTCTTCCTCCCTTCCTTTCGTTCTTTCTTCCTCCTTCCTACGTTACTTCCTTCCTTTCCTCCCTTCCTTCCTCCTTTTCTTCCTTCCTTCCCCCTCCTTTCGTTCTTTCTTCCTCCTTTTCTTCCTTCCTTCCCCCTCCTTTCGTTCTTTCTTCCTCCGTCCTACCTTCCTTCCTCCTTCCCCCTCCTTTCGTTCTTTCTTCCTCCCTTCCTTTCGTTCTTTCTTCCTCCTTCCTACGTTACTTCCTTCCTTTCCTCCCTTCCTTCCTCCTTTTCTTCCTTCCTTCCCCCTCCTTTCGTTCTTTCTTCCTCCTTTTCTTCCTTCCTTCCCCCTCCTTTCGTTCTTTCTTCCTCCGTCCTACCTTCCTTCCTCCCTTCCTTTCGTTCTTTCTTCCTCCCTTCTACGTTACTTCCTTCCTTCTTTCCTTTCCTCCCTTCCTTACCCCTCCTTTCGTTCTTTCTTCCTCCCTCCTACCTTCCTTCCTTCCTTCTTTCCTTTTACTCCCTTCGTGAACTTTCTCCCTAATAGGCCAACCATCCTGTCGCCTAAAACAGTCACTAACAGGATCTGCCCTGATATCTCCTCCCAATATTAATCCAGTTTTATACCAAACAAGGTATTTATAGCACCACAAAACCAATTAACTAATTAATTGTACAATTCTGCTGTGATTCATTATTATTATTATTTCTTCCTTATAATAATGAAGCAGTATTCAGACAAAACCCCAGACTTCCACTATACAGTTCTAGCTCTAATCGGTTCGACTCGGCTCGGTTTGGTACCAGGAAACTTTTCCATTACTATAGTTCCTCCTCGACGTGAGCGGGGTCGTCATAGCAACACAAACATATAAACAATGGAGGATATGGAGGCAAGAAACCGAATCATTTCTCAGTCATTAGAGTGTTAGGCCACTGCTACTACTACTACAGTCTACAGTTAGCCAGTTAGCCGCCGAGTTAGCCGCCGAGCTACCAGCCGAGTTAGCCGCCAAGCTAGCAGCTGAGTTAGCCGCCGAGCTACCAGCCGAGTTAGCCGCCGAGCTACCAGCTGAGTTAGCCGCCAAGCTAGTAGCCGAGTTAGCCGCCGAGCTAGCAGCCGAGTTAGTAGCTGATCTAGCAGCAGAAAGCTCTCAGACGTAGCGTCCATGTTTCTGGTAGAGGTGGTGACTTTGATTGACAGGTGACACTTGGTAGGGGGCGGGGCTTCAGCGTTTGGGAGCAGAGAAAGAGGCTGATTTTTACACAACTTTGAAGCCTAATTTCATATATTTGGCGATTTTTTTTTAATCATTCAAATTTGGCAGGGTGGTTAACAACACACTTTTCTGTGGTATGTCAAACTCACAACACATATTTATTCTGACTTTACACAGACTTTAACTGCATCTGTACATATTGGAGCCTCAATCTGACCTGAAATATGCGAGTGAACAATGTGAAGCAGCGATGGAACAACCTCGGTCAGAAAGCCGAGGCATGTTTGGGCATGTGTGAACAATCATCGTCTCAATGAGGAAGTAGAGGAAGCGTTCAGAGCGGGCTGAAGCTCTGGCTTTTGACTTCGACTTCCAGGGAACATTTTTACACACACATGTAAAAAGCTCAACGTTTTGGACCTCTGACCATATTTAACATAGACATCCAACATCACAGCGGTATAAAAATAACATACAGTCCCGACGCCAGAGGAGAGTGGACTTCCTCTGAAAGGCTGATTCATCATTTATGACTATGACTATACACACCATTTACCATTTATAGCTCATTTTGGGTGGATGTTAAATTCCTCACATAATGTTTTCCTTCACTGAGTCGAGTCATCGGATCAAAGTGGCATCTTCCTGTTGAGTGATGAGTAGAGTAGTCAACCCCTCACATACTGTTCTGGGTCAGATTGTCTCCCTATCTAGTGAAATGAATAGTTAATAGTTTTAATAAGATAGTAGTTATGAGGATGTATTGTTATGATGTAGCAGTGAAGACTGATGGCTCTAATGGTTCTACAATAAACCCCACACTTCCACAAAGCTCTGCTCATTTTATACTTTACATATAAAATAACATTTAACCACCAAAAAGAGATGAAAACATGACTAGGTTTCTTTCCTCCGCTCCTTCCTTCTTTCTCTCCTTCCTTCCTCCCTCCCTCCCCCTTTCTTTCCTCCACCCTACCTTCTTTCCTTCCCTCCTACCTTCCTTCTTTCCTCCGTCCTTCCTTCCTACCTCCCTCTTTCTTTCCTCAACCTTACCTTCCTCTTTTCCTTCCCTCCTTCCTTCTCCTCCCCTCCCTCCTTCCTTCTTCCTCCGTCCTTCCTTCCCCTCCTTCTTCCCTCCCTCCTTCGCCTCCCCTACCTTCCTTTCCGTCCTCCTTCCTCTTCCTCTTCCTTCCCTCCCTCCCTCCTTCCTCTACCTTCCTCCTTCCTTTCTTCCTTCCCTCCCTCCTTCTCTTCTCTTTCCTCCCACCCTACCTTCTTTCCTTCCCTCCTTCCTTTCTCCCTCCGTCCTTCCTTCCCTCCCTCCCTCCCTCCCTCCTTCCTTTCTTCCCTTCCTCCCTCTCTCCTTCTCTTTCTTTCCTCCTTCCTACCTTCCTTCTTTCCTCCGTCCTTCCTTCCCTCCTTCCTTTCTCCCTCCCTCCTGCCTTGCTTCCTTCCTCCCTCTTTCTTTCCTCGACCTTACCTTCCTTCCTTCCTCTTTTGCTTCCCTCCTTCCTTTCTCCCCTTCCTTCCTTTCCTCCCTACCTCCTTCTTTCCTTCCTCCCTCCTTCTCTTTCTTTCCTTCTCCTGCCTTCCTTCTTTCCTCCATCCCTCCTCTTCTTCCTTCCTCCCTCCCTCCTTTTCTTTCTTTCCTCCCTCTCTTTCCACCCTTCCTTCCTCCATCCCACTTTCTTCCTTCCTCCATCCCACTTTCTTCCTTCCTTCTTTCCTTCATCCTCCCACCTTCCTTCTTTCCTCCGTCCTTTCTTCCTTTCTTCCTCCCTGCACATTTATTGACTATTGATGCTTTCTAAACACATCTGAGCTTCAACATTTAGTAGAAACTCTTTTCCTGAGAGATGAAACCTGATTAATCACGATGATGAAATCTACAGAAGAAAAGTCACACAATGTTCTGTATTAAAAAAACAAAAAAACAAGTTAACTGTTAAAACAAGCATCAAATAAACACGATTAAAAAGCCTTTCTCTCTCTCTCCCTCCTACCTTCCTTTTTTCTTTCGTCCTTCCTCCTTCTTTCTTTCCCTCCTTCCTTCCTTCCCCTTCCTTCTTCCCTTCCTCCTTCTTTCTTTCCCTCCCCCCTTTCTTTCCTCCACCCTAACTTCTTTCCTTCCCTCCTTCCTTTCTCCCTCCCTCCTACCTTCCTTCTTTCCTCGACCTTACCTTCCTTCCTTCCTCTTTTCCTTCTTTCCTTTCTCTCTCCCTCCCTCCCTTCTTTCCTCCTTTCTTTCCTCCACCCTCCCTTCTTTCCTCCGTCCTCCCTTTCTCCCTCCCTGCACATTTATTGATCAGATTATTGACTATTGATGCTTTCTAAACACATCTGTGCTTCAACATTTAGTAGAAACTCTTTTCCTGAGAGATGAAACCTGATTAATCACGATGATGAAATCTACAGAAGAAAGAAGTCACACAATGTTCTGTATAAAAAAAAGAAGTTAAAACAAGCATCAAATAAACACGATTAAAAAGCCAGATGTGTGAAGACTGATGACATCATCCTTTCACAGACTTACATATCTCAGAGTCTTTATTTACCAGTTTATATATTTTGGTAACGCTGCAGGACGAACGTCTGCCGCCCCCCCGATCCTGTGCCACCATCCCAGGGTGGTGACATCATCATATTTCTTGTGCCTGACTTCCTGTCTCCTGGTGTGGACGCCTGGCTGGAATGTTGGCATCCAGCCGGGAAGCGAACACACACACATACATACACACACACACACACACACACACACACACACACCCATTGTGGGTAGCTGATAAAATGACGACATCATCAGATTTATAAACTATTATAAAAGAAGTCGTATCTGTGATCTGGAACAGCTGAATTAACTTACTATGATCATTAATTATGATTTATAACAGTTATCTTGGGAGGCTTATTGATGTTTAACCCTCCTGTTGTCCTCAAGCCAAGGAAGGAAAGGAGGGAGGAAGGAAGGATGGAAGGAAGGATGGAAGGGAGGAAGAAAGAAGGAGGGAGGAAGGAAGGATGGAAGGGGGCAAGGAAAGAAGGACAGATGAAAGACGGAAAGAAGGAAGGAAGGTAGGAGGGACGGTCAAAAGAAGGAAGGTAGAAGGGAAAGAGGAAAAAAGGAAGGAGGGAGGGTGGGAAGGAAGGAGGGGAGGAAGGAAGGAAGGACGGACAAAAGAAGAAAAGAAGGAAAGAAGGAAGGAAGGTAGGAGGGACGGAAAAAGGAAGGAAGGTAGGAAGGAGGGAGGAGGAAGGAAGGAAGGATGGAAGGGAGAAAGGAAGGTAGGGAGGAAGGAAGGAAGGTAGGAGGGAAGGAAGGAAGGACGGACAAAAGAAGGAAGGTAGAAAGGAGGGAGGAGGAAGGAAGGAAGGATGGAAGGGAGAAAGGAAGGAAGGGAGGAGGGAAGGAAGGAATGTAGGTAGGAGGGAGGGAGGGAGAAAGGAAGGGAAGAAAGAAAGAACAGTCAAAACAGACGGGTCAATTTGACCCGGGAGGACGACAGGAAGGTTAAAGAGAACAACTATCAAATAGTGTTAATATAAAGATCAAAACTCATTTTTTACAGTAACAGTAAATTCTTATAGTGCATGAGCCATTTTTCTTCTTTCCTTCTTCCCTCTTCCCTTCATCCCACTTTCTTCCTTCCATCATTCCTTTCTCCCTTCCATCCTTTCCTTCCTTTTTCCATCCTCCCTTCCATCCTTCCTTTCCTTCTTTCTTTATTTCCTTCCTCTCTCTTTCCTCCCTTTCTTCTTTCCTTCCTCCATCCCCCTTTCTCCCTTCCATCCTTTCCTTCCTTTTTCCATCCTTCTTTCCTTCTCTCTTTCCTCCATTCCTTCTTTCCTTCCTCCATCCCCCTTTCTTCCTTCCTTCTTCCTTCCTCCCTTCCATGCTTCCTTCCTCTCTCTTTCCTCCCTTCCTTCTTTCCTCCCTCCTTTCCTTCCTCCTTCCTTCCTCCCTTCGATCCTTCCCTTCCTTTGTCCCTCCCTCCTTTCCTTCCTTCTTCCTCCATCCATCCCTTCCCTCCTCCCTCCTTTCCATCCTTCCTTCCTTCCTCCCTTCCTTCCATCCTTCCTTGACTCGAGGACAAGAGGGTTAATTAGTCTCAAAACTCATGCACGTAAAACCAGGAGCGTGCATGTGATACGAGCGTGCACACAGAGATGGTGAGTGAGTGGAAAAGCATTCCACATGAGCCAGAGTCGGTTAGTAGGAACCTTTATTCTCTGGAGGCAGCGTTGTTTCCGCCAGGAGGATGAGGTTTGGTCGCACCGGACTAAACAGTACATTAAACACAATGAGAGAGTGTTTCTGCAGGTAGATGAGAGAGAGAGAGAGAGAGAGAGAGAGAGAGAGAGAGAGAGAGAGAGAGAGAGAGAGAGAGAGGGAGAGAGAGAGAGAGAGAGAGAGAGAGGGGGGGGGCGAGAGACCAGGGGGAGAGAGAGAGAGAGAGAGTTCCCCCTTTCTTCCTTACTTCTTTCCTCCCTCCTTTCCTTCCTCCATCCCCCTTCCTTCCTTTCCTCCTATCTCCTTCTTTCCTTCCTCCCTCCTTCTCCTACCTTCCTTCTTTCCTCCATCCTTTCCTTATTCCTTCCTCCCTCCCTCCTTCTTTCCTTCTTCTCTTTGCACCCTTCCTTCCTCCATCCCCCTTTCTTCCTTCCTTCTATCCTTCCTTCCTCCCTCCTTTCGTACCTCCATCCCCCTGCCTTCCTTCATTCTGTCTTTCCTTCCTCCCTCACTCCTTCTTTCCTTCCCTCTTTCCTTCCTTCCTTCCTTGACTCGAGGACATCAGTCTCAGCCTCTCCATGTTTGGTTTCGATGCTTCTACCTGCTGACCCGAGAGTCCGAGAGGCTTCATCATCTGGTTAAAAGACAGAAGGCAGAAATGTATTCTTGGTCCGACGCCCGCTGAGACATTTAGAGACAAACAGACTTCGAGTTTTACAAATTTGTAAATTGGACTCGTGGCTCCTCACAGCTGTGCTCATCTGGAAAGTATAAACTGGATCTTAGCTCCATTTAAACATCTGACCTGTTGACAGATGTGTCAGCTGTAGTCTCTGCTCCTCTTTCATCTGCTTCCACAGCTCCATGCTTTTATTGTGAAAAACCCAAATTATTAACGAAGATGCACCAAAAGTCCACTTAAAAATGTATCTTTGGGTTTTGAGGTAGGAAGAAGGAAGGAAAGGAGGGAGGGAGGGAGGAAGGATGGAAGAAAGGAAAGGAGGGATGGAGGAAGCATGGAAAGAAGGAAGAAGGAAAGGAGGATGGAAAGAAGGAAGGGAGGAAGGAAAGAAGGACAGAAGAAAGAAGGGAGGGAGGGAGGAAAGAAGGACTGAAGAAAGAAGGAAGAAGCAAGGAAAGGAGGGAGGGAGGAAGGGAGGAAAGGAAGGGAGGAAGGATGGAAGGAAGAAAGAAAGAAGGAAGGAAAGGAGGGAGGGAGGAAGGATGGAAGGAAGGAAAGGAGGGATGGAGGAAGCATGGAAAGAAGGAAGAAGGAAAGGAGGATGGAAAGAAGGAAGGGAGGAAAGGAGGATGGAAAGAAGGAAGGGAGGAAGGAAAGAAGGACAGAAGAAAGAAGGAAGAAGCAAGGAAAGGAGGGAGGGAGGAAGGGAGGAAGGATGGAAGGATGGAAGGAAGAAAGAAAGAAGGAAGGAAAGGAGGGAGGGAGGAAGGATGGAAGGAAGGAAAGGAGGGATGGAGGAAGCATGGAAAGAAGGAAGAAGGAAAGGAGGAAGGAAAGGAAGGGAGGGAGGAAGAAGCAAGGAAAGGAGGGAGGGAGGAAGGAAGGAAAGGATGGAGGAAGGATGGAAGGAAGTAAGGAAGAAGGAAGGAAAGGAGGGAAGGAGGAAAGATGGAAGGAAGGAAAGGAGGGATGGAGGAAGCATGGAAAGAAGGAAGGGAGGAATGAAAGAAGGAAGGGAGGAAGGAAAGAAGGACAGAAGAAAGAAGGAAGGGAGGAAGGGAGGAAGAAAGAAGGAAAGGAGGAAGGGAGGGAGGAAGGAAGGAAAGGAGGGAGGGAGGAAGAAGGAATACTCTTAACATAAAATATTAGAGGCTTCAAGTTTCTCCTTAATGTTAAATAATGTGTCAGTATGTAGTGCATTGTGTGTGTGTGTGTGTGTGTGTGTGTGTGTGTGTGTGTGTTTATGTGTGTCATTTCCTCTTGGCTAGGTCGCAGCAGGACTGGTCCACTTCTGGGCCCTCTGTGTGTGTGTGTGTGTGTGTGTGTGTGTGTGTGTGTGTGTGTGTGTGTGTGTGAGTATATGAGAGGTAGGGGGTATGAGAGGGAAGTGTGTGGGAGTGAGGCCGCCAATAGAGGCCGCCAATACCTTCCCACACACACACACACACACACACACACACACACACACACACACACATAAAAACTCATATAACAAACACACACACACACACAAAAACTCATATAACACACACACACACACACACACACACACACACACACACACAAAAACTCATATAACACACACACACACACACACACACACACACATAAAAACTCATATAACACACACACACACACATTTCCCATTTTCTTGCATTTATTAATTAACTTTTTGTACTGAACTTTGGCTTGTAACATATATTTTTATTATTTATTATTATTTTTTTGCATATTTTTTGTATTAAACTATAACCCTAGAGTTTAATAAATGTATTTCTATAATATCCAGGTGACTTTTTGGGCCAATTTAAAGCCACAGAAACAAAAATGAGACTTCTCAATTCACTTCCTGCACTGCTCCATATATGAACATAGCATGACATCACTTCCTGTTTCAGCATTAGAACATTAACACTGAACATGAATCCAGTCCTGCTAAAATAGTCCAACGATGATATCAGCAAATATATTTATATATATTTATAAATGGTGCAAAAACTGAAAGTCACATATATATACATGAATAAACTGATGATGATGATGATGATGATGATGATGATGATGATGATGATGAAACATTAAAGATGAAGAAAAGCATCTAAAAAAAGACAAAATATGCAAGAAAATAGTCAAATAAAGAGCTAAATGATTCTGTTTCTGTCAGTAAAGTGCCATAAAATGAATTAGATTTATGAGGCGTACACACACACACACACACACACACACACACACACACACACACACACACACACACACACACACACTCCCCACCGTTACGTCTGTTTATTGCTCTATTTTGTTCGCTCGTCACTTTTGTTGTGCGTGTGTCTTAAAGTGCCGTGCATTGTTTGACCCTGGCGTGAGTGTGTGTGTGTGTGTGTGTGTGTGTGTGTGTGTGTGTGTGTGTGTGTGTGTGTGTGTGAGAGTGTGTGTGTGTGTGTGTGTGTGTGTGTGTGTATAATAGGTGTTGTTCCTCTGGGCTTTAAGAGAGAAGAATAGCAGCCGCTCAGCTCTGGTGTGAAACTGAGAAAGTGTTCGCTCCCTGCTTCTTCTTCCTGTCCCTGTCCCCCCTACCCTCCCTCCACCCCCCTCCAACCCCCCCACCCTCATCCAGCTCCACTTCCTGTCCAAACGGGGCTCGTGGGAATTAAAAATGTCTGCCCATCTGTGCGTCAGTCAGTCTGTCTCTGTCAGGGTTTTGTTTTTTCTTCTGTTTAGTTCATTTAGTTGAATTACGATGGAGAGAGAAGAATGATGCAACTCTTTCATTTATATTTTAATCTAACTTTCAGCAACAAACCAAATAAATGCATTTCCCTAAAAGTCAAACGAGGCTTTAGTTGAAGCAGTAGAGAAGGATCATCTTAGGTTTTATTTTTGCAGCTCAGGCCGATGCTTATATCATAAATGCTAAAATACTCCTCATTAAAGTAACTGATGATCTCTGACTGTAGCAACACCAGTAAGAGTAACAAGCACTAAACAGTTTGTATTGCACCTTTAATTTACTTTTACTATTAATTAGGGCTGTCAAACGATTAATTTATTTAATCGAGATTAATCGCAGAATTTCCATAGTTAATCACGATTAATGGCGTTTTGAATTGCATGTTTAAAATCCTGTTATTTTCCATTTGAAGGCAGTTTTAAGCCCATAATGTAAAGCATTTCTTACCAGAGTGTCTTAACTGGGAATCAATCACGGCTCTGCTGCGACTCCCACACTCCAAAATGGTCCTTTGGTGGAGCTGAGGCTGGCTTGGCTGCACCTGGGTGTTTAGCGTGGAGGTGCTAACTCAAACTCCACGTACTCCGGTGGTAGTTAAACTCCGTTTGACACAGGTTGCATTTTACTTTTGACTTGTCAACTGAAGCGTCTGGAAGTGTTTTAAAGTTAAACAAGCCGTTCAAAAGTCCAGTAGCTCTCTTACTTTCCATCAGCGCGGTAGGTTTACTGCAGGAGGCCACTTCAAAGCATAGCGCTACAGCTAGAGGAGCCGTCTACGGGGGAGTAGAAGGGACAAAAAGGCTTGCAACATTAAAATGAGATTTAAAAAAACGCGTTATGAATTGCATTAATCTAATCGTGATTAACGCGTTAACGCTGACAGCCCTAGTATTTATACATCCATATATTTATTAGTCTGTAATACAGACATACAGATGTTTTTATATACATATACAGTACTTTTCTTTCGTTCTTTCTTTCTATCTACTTACCACCCATCCACCCATCCATCCATCCATCCATGAGGATTCTTGCATGTAAATCGGGTCCTCACACTTATTCTACACCTCTGATGTCTCTTCACAGAGCAAGCAGGGTCTTCTAACTCTGCTGATTAGTAGACAGACAGGGACAGTGAACAGTAGGAATCTCATTCATTAATTCATGCACGTCACTGATTAGATGACGAGGCATTAATCTGCTTTAAGAGAGTCGAGCCGAGCTAACAGCGGAGTTAGCCGCGATCGGGGAACATAGGTACGCTCCCCTGACAGTCAACCAAAGACTTTAAAACAGGTGTAATATGCTTTCAGGACCAGAAGCTGACAGTTAGAGCTACAAGAAAGAAAAAACCCAAAGTTGATGAATACAGTCACAATATATTATAATGTTCATTCAATAGCTGCTCCAATATTTCACAGGATCTTCATCAGCTGATTTGTCCAGTTGTAATGAAACACCTGGAGTTTTCCCAAAAGTCATAAAGTAGTATTTTATATTAAAGTGTGCTCTCTCTCTGATGTCACTACTCACTCTGGTACTGACTCACTCAACAGGTTTAACATCCAGCAGCTCACAAGAGTTTATTAAGTTTCTGTCACTTTCCATCAACCTCGTCATGAAGTAACGAGCTTTGTCCTTCTTTCAGCATGCCTGCCCTCATTATGCTCTGTGTGTGTGTGTGTGTGTGTGTGTGTGTGTGTGTGTGTGTGTGTTGCATGCAAAGTTGGATATAGGTCAGACCGGAGTGTATGCATGGCTTTGTGTGTGTGTGTGTATGTGTGTGTGTGCAAGTTTGAGTGTTGAAAAGCTGCTCTAATCTTTATCCATGTAACAAGTGAAAACAATGAAGACACACACACACACACACACACACATACACACACACACACACACACTCTCTCTCCACCCTCCTGCTGCTCTCAGCATCTCCCCACTGTGGCAGCAGCACAATTCCCAGAAACTGCCCTCCGTCCCGAGCATACACACACACACACACACACACACACACACACACACACACACACACACACACACACACACACACACACACACACACACACACACACACACACACACACACACACACACACACACACACACACACACACACACACACACACACACACAGATACGTATCAGCTGTGTGTTTAAGTGAGCGCAGCACGTTTTCCACGTGTGGCACCTTGTGTGTACATTGTTGTATTGTATATGAACTGAGAGCAGCGCCACAATGGAGGGATGTAGAGAATGTGGCTGTCTCTTTGTCTGAGTGTGTGTGTGTGTGTGTGTCTGCATTGGTGATGACCACACACACACACACACAGACACAGGGGATGTATGTTTTGTGTGTGTGTGTGTGTGTCTTTTGTTTGTCTCTGTGTTTGTTTTCCTCCACACACAGAAACCCTCCGTCAGCTGTTTCTGATTGTTTGTTTGTGTTGATGAGTGTGTGTCCTTATACTACACATGTGTGTGTGTGTCCTTATACTACACATGTGTGTGTGTGTCCTTATACTACACATGTGTGTGTGTGTCCTTATACTACACATGTGTGTGTGTCCTTATACTACACATGTGTGTGTGTGTCCTTATACT
Organism: Scomber japonicus; assembly: GCF_027409825.1. Lineage (NCBI taxonomy): Eukaryota > Metazoa > Chordata > Actinopteri > Scombriformes > Scombridae > Scomber > Scomber japonicus. The sequence goes on along the minus strand of NC_070581.1, from coordinate 32,787,638 downwards.
ACACATGTGTGTGTGTCCTTATACTACACATGTGTGTGTGTGTTGATGAGTGTGTGTCCTTATACTACACATGAGTGTGTGTGTCCTTATACTACACATGTGTGTGTGTGTCCTTATACTACACATGTGTGTGTGTGTCCTTATACTACACATGTGTGTGTGTCCTTATACTACACATGTGTGTGTGTGTCCTTATACTACACGTGTGTGTGTCTTATACTACACATGTGTGTGTGTGTCCTTATACTACACATGTGTGTGTGTGTCCTTATACTACACATGTGTGTGTGTCCTTATACTACACATGTGTGTGTGTCCTTATACTACACATGAGTGTGTGTGTCCTTATACTACACATGTGTGTGTGTGTCCTTATACTACACATGTGTGTGTGTGTTGATGA
>NC_070581.1:32766229-32784535 GCF_027409825.1 Scomber japonicus | reverse complement strand
AAGAAAACTAACATGTAATGAATCCAGCTGAGCGTCAGTAGCAGCGTCTCACCACTAGATGGCAGCAGAGACTAAACTCTCCTCATTCCTCTTCCTGTTTCACTCCTCTTTACCTCCACTTACTTTATTTACCCTTTCCTCTCTTCCTCTCTTCCTCCTTACTCTTTCTTTTCTTTATCATCTTATTTTCTTTTATCACTCTTACATTCCTTTCCTTTATTTTCTATCCTCCTCTTCCTCCTCTTCCTTCTTCCTCCCACTCCCTTTTTTACACTTCCTTCCTTCACATTTTGTCCTTTCCCTTCTTTCCCATCGTGTTTACATCTCTCCATTCTTGCCCTTTTCACCCTCCTCCTCCTCCTCTTCCTCCTCCTCCTCTTCCTCCCCCCCTCCTCCTCCTCCTCCCCATATTTACTCCTTCCTCTCTCTCTCTCTCTCTCTCTCTCTCTCTCTCTCTCTCTCTCTCTCTCTCTCTCTCTCTCTCTCCCCTCCCCCCTCTCTCTCCCTCCTCCCCCCCCCCCCCCTCTCTCTCTCTTTTCCGGTCCCTCCCTCCCTTATTAGCTCCTGCGTCTCTCTCTCTCTCTCTTTCTTTCTCTCTCTCTCTCTCTTCCTCCCCCCTCCTCCTCCTCCTCCCCATATTTACTCCTTCCTCTCTCTCTCTCTCTCTCTCTCTCTCTCTCTCTCTCTCTCTCTCTCTCTCTCTCTCTCTTTCTCTCTCCCTCCCCCCCCTCCCTCTCTCTCTCTCTGTCTCTACCCCCCCTCTCCCCTCCTCTCTCTCTTTTCCCCTCCCTCCCTCCCTCCCTCCCTCCCCCCTCTCTCCCTCCCTTCCTCCCCCCCCTCTCTCTCCACCCCTCTCTCTCTCTCTGTCTCTCTCCGTCCCTCTCTCTCTCTCCTCCCCCCTCTCCCCCCCCCCTCTCTCTCCCTCCCCCTCTCCCCCCCCCCTCTCTCCCTCCCCCTCCCTCCCCCTCTCTCCCTCTCTCTCTCTCTTTTCCGGTCCCTCCCTCCCTTATTTAGCTCCTGCGTCTCTAGGTCAAGGTGAAGCTACTGATTTGAGGAGCTGGTGCATTGTGGGAAGTTTTTGTGCTCTTGTTGAATCAGCAGTTTGAGACTCGTGAATAAATATTAAATATAATTATAAATAACTTCAAGTTTAAAACCTTCACCTCAAACTATAAATACTAAAAACATGACAAACTGAATTATTAAAACATTATTAAACTTAAAATTGCATTTAAACTCAAACTTATCTTTGTGTTTCAACAAAAAGTGTAAAAAAAAAAAGGTTATTATATTATTATAATTAATTAACCCTCCTGTTATCCTCGAGTCAAGGAAGGAAGGGAGGAAGAAGGAAGGAAAGGAGGTAGGTAGGAGGGAGGGAAGGAAGAAAAGGGAGGAGGAAGGGAAGGAAGGAAGGAAATGAGGGAGGGAGTCCTACCTTCCGTGCTTCCTTCTTCGTTCTTCCTCCTTCCTTTCTTTTCTTCTCCCTCCCTTCCTTCTTTCCTTCCTTCCTTCCTCCTTCCTTTCCTTCCTTCTCCCTCCCTTCCTTCTCCCTCCCTCCTTCCCTTCCTCCCTTCTTCCTTCCTTCTCCTTCCTCCCTTCCTTCTTTCCTTTCTTCTTCCTTTCCTTCCTTCCTTCCGTCCTTTCTCCCTCCCTTCCTTCATTCCTCCCTCCCTTCCTCTGTCCTTATTTCCTTCCTCCCTTCCTCTCCCCTTTCCTTCCTTCCTTCTTCCTCCCTCCCTTCCCTCATGTCTCCTTTCCTTCCTTCTTCCTCCCTTCCTTCCTTATTCCTCCCTCCTTTCCTTCCTTGCTTCTCTCCCTCCTTCCTTCTCCCTCCCTCCCTGCCTCCCTCATTTCCTTCCTTCCTCCCTTCCTCCCTCCTTTCCTTCCTTCTTCCTCCCTTCTTTCCTTGACTCGAGGACAACAGGAGGGTTAAATTAATAATTGAGACATATTTTTGCTACTTTTAGGCACCAAATGTCAATACTTTTCTTTCTTTTCTTACTAAAGTCATGGTCAATCACCTGCATGATGAATATAAGTCTAATATTCACTCTGAAAGCATATTACAGATTGTTGATGTTGTATTTTTGTCTTAAGTTGTTTCTAATTGTCTTAAATGTTCTTATGGCTCAGGGAGTGCTATATCTAAATGTCATTATATTGTTGTCCTGACGCGCCTCAAATATAATGACAATAAAGCTACTAAACTAATAATTAGAGCTTGTTTGCTGCTGCTGCTGTAAAACAAGGCTGATGTAAGCATTCATTAATACTGAGCTGTACAGTAAATGTGCCGTTAAACCAAAATTAGGTGCTGAAAGAAGGAAAACCTTCCTCCCTTCCTTCCTTCTTCCTCCATTCCTTCCTTCTTCCTCCCTTCCTTCCTTCTTCCTCCATTCCTTCCTTCTTCCTCCCTTCCTTCCTTCTTCCTCCATTCCTTCCTTCTTCCTCCATTCCTTCCTTCTTCCTCCCTTCCTTTCCTTCCTTCTTCCTCCCTTCCTTTCTTCCTTCCTTCCTTCCTTCCTTCCTCCCTCCTATCCTTCCCTCCGTCCTTCCTCCCTCCCTCTTTTCCTTCCTTCCTTCTCCCTCCCTCCCTTTCCTTCCTTCCTCCTCCTTTCCTTCCTTCTTCTCCCTCCCTCCCTTCCCTCCCTTCCTTCCTTCCTTCCTTCCTTTCCTTCCCTCCTTCCTTCCTCCCTCCCTCTTTTCCTTCCTTCTCCCTCCCTCCCTCCCTTCCTTCTCCCTCCCTCCATTCCTTCCTTCCTTCCTTCCTCCCTCCTTTCCTTTCTCCCTCCCTCCCTTCCTTCCTTCCTTCATTCCTTTCCTCCCTTCCTTCCTTCTTCCTCCCCTCCCTTCCTTCCTTCCTTCCTCCTCTATTCCTTCCTTCTCCCTCCCCTCCCTCCCTTCCTTTCCTCCCTTCCTTCCTTCATTCCTTCTTCCTCCCTTCCCTCCCTCCCTCCTTTCCTTCCTTCTTCCTCCCTTCCCTTCCTTGAAATACAGTGAAATAGAAAATACTCTGTTAGCATTTTAGCATTTTTGAACTTTGACTTCCTTCCTCCTCCTTTCCTTCCTTCCTCCTTGCTTCCGTCCTCCCTCCCTTGTTTCCCTTCCTTCCCGCCTTCCTTCTTCCCTCTTTTCCTTCCTTCCTTCTCCCTCCCTCCCTTTCCATCCTTCCTTTCCTCCCTTCCTTCCCTCCAGCCTTCCTCCCTCCCTCTTTTCCTTCCTTCTCCCTTCTTCCTTCCTTTCCTCCCTTCCTTCCTTCATCCCTTCCCTCCCTCCCTCCTTTCCTTTCTCCCTCCCTCCCTTCCTTCCTTGAAATACAGTGAAATAGAAAATACTCTGTTAGCATTTTAGCATTTTAGCATTTTGAAAGACTTTAATTGCAACCTTTCTTTCTCTTTCTTTCTTTCTTTCTTTCTTTCTTTCTTTCTTTCTTTCTTTCTTTCTTTCTGTTTTCTTTCAGTTCTGTTGAAGAGTACGTGTGTGAATACTATTCCATCGTGAAGCAGAATAATTAAAAGTGATTAAATTGAATTTGGATTAAAAAAAAATGAAAATAAAAAATGTATTTAGTTTTTTTCCTCATTTTTGTATAATTTCTTTTTTTTTTAATTATAAATATATATAAAAACTTAAAAGCTGTAATATATATATTTGGAGAAGACTCTGCCATGTTGTCTATTATTGGTTTCCTTTGTTTTGTATGGAGCACTTAAAGAGTTAAGGAAGCTTGACTCCAGGTTGAGATCACATTGATGCCTTGTTGGAACAGTGGATGTGCCTTTCTTTGACATGTTGTGCTGACACATATTTTGCCCTTAACATTTATAATAAAGTTGCTCTTGGATTAAGACCACATCACTTCCTTTTTCTTTTTTTTTGTTTAATTTTAAAGCTTTGTGTCGTCCTCCCGGGTCAAATTGACCCCGTCTATTTCCTTCTTTCCTCCCTTCCTTCCTTCCTTCCTTCCTTCCTTCTTCCTCCATCCTTCCTTTCCTCTCCCCCTACCTTCCTCCCTTCCTTATTTCCTCTGCCCTTCTTTCCTTCCTTCTCCCCCACCTTATTTCTTTCCTCCGTCCATCCTTCCTTCCTTTCCTTCCTCCCTTCCTTTTACCCCCCCCCCCCTCTCCCTCCTTCCCTCCCTCCCTTCCTTCCTTCCTACCTTCGTTTCTTCCTCCCTTCCTTCCTTCCTCCCTTCCACCCTTCTTCCTTCCTTCTCCCTCCATCCCTCTCTCCCTCCTCCCTCTCTCCTTCCTTTCCCTTCTTCCACCCTCCTTCCTCCTTCCTCCCTTCCTCCTTTCACTCTTCCTCCCTTCCTAACTCCCTTCCTTGACTCGAGGACAACAGGAGGGTTAAACCCTTTATCCAGCAGTGTCATATTAGGTTTATGATGGTGTAAAAGGAAATTCAGCACTGTGGGCAAATGCAAAATTCAAAATGTATGATTCATATTTTATACTCGTATTGGGGGAATGAGAGTCGATCCTCCGAAAGGCCAGTGTCATTCTGAGGTCATCTTACTCAACCAGATTTATAAGAATATATTAAATAATATAAATCACAATCGACGCCAGTGAAAGAGAAAAGATCTGAGTCTCTTCTTTCCAAACGAGTCTGTGGTGTGAGCAGGTTGAGCAGTTTATTAACCTTCCTTCCTTCCTTCATTTCCTCCCTCCCTCCCTCTTTCCTTCCTTCCCTCCTTCCCTCCCTCCTTCCTATCTTCCTTCCTTCCTTTTACCTCCCTCCTCCCTCTCTCCCTCCTTCCCTTCCTTCCTTCCTTTCTTCCTTCCTCCCTCCCTCCTCCCTTCCTTCCTCCCTTCCTTCATTCCTCCCTCCTCCTTCCTCCCTTCCTTCCTTCCTCTTTTCTCCCTTCCTTCCTCCCTCCCTTCCTTCGTCCCTCCCTCCTTCCTATCGTCCTTCCTTCCTTCCTCCCTTCCTCCCTCCCTTCCTATCTTCCTTCTTCCTTCCTTCCTTCCTTCCTTCCTTCCTCTTTCTCCCTTCCTTTGTCCCTTCCTTCGTCCCTCCTTCCTTCCCTCCTTCCTTCCCTCTTTCCTGCCTTCCTTCCTTCCTTCCTTTCTTTACCTCCCTTCCTTCCTCCTTCCTCCCTCCTTCCTTCTTTCCTTCATTCCTTCCTCCCTCCCTTCCTTCCTCCCTCCCTTCCTATCTTCCTTCCTTTGTCCCTTCCTTCGTCCCTCCCTCCTTCCTATCGTCCTCCCTTCCTTCCTTCCTCCTTTCCTTTCCTTTCCTTTCCTCCCTCCCTCCTTCCTCCCTCCTTCCTTTTCATTCCATCCTTCCTTTTCTTCCTTCCTCCCTTCCTTCCTTCCTTCTTCCTCCTTTCTCCTTTCCTTCCTCTCTTCCTCCTGTGTCATTCTGAGGTCATCTCACTCAACCAGATTTATAAGAATATATAAATCACAATCGACGCAGTGAAAGAGAAAAGATCTGAGTCCCTTCTTTTCCAAATGAGTCTGTTGGTGTGAGCAGGTTGAGCAGTTTATTAACCTTCCTTCCTTCCTTCATTACCTCCCTCCCTCCCTCCCTCCCTCCTCCCTCCCTCCCTCCTTCCTTCCTTCCCTCCCTCCTTCCTATCTTCCTTCCTTCCTTCCTTTTACCTCTCTCCCTCCTTCCTTCCCTCCCTTCCTTCCTTCCTACCTTCGTTCCTTCCTCCCCTCCTCCCTTCTTCCTTTTTTCCTTCCTCCCTTCCTTTCCTTCCTCCCTCCTTCCTTCCTTCCTTCCTTCATTACTCCCTTCCTTCATTCCTTCCTCCCTTCCTTCCTCCCTTCCTTCATTCCTTCCTCCCTTCCTTCCTCCCTCCCTTCCTATCTTCCTTCCTTTGTCCCTTCCTTCGTCCCGCCCTCCTTCCTATCATCCTCCCTTGCTTCCTTCCTTCCTCCTTCCTGTCCTTTCCTTTCCTCCCTCCCTCCTTCCTCCCTCCTTCCTTTTCATTCCATCCTTCCTTTTCTTCCTTCCTCATCCCTTCCTTCCTTCCTTCCTCTTTTCTCCTTTCCTTCCTCTCTTCCTCCCGTGTCATTCTGAGGTTTATATTAAATAATATAAATCACAATCACAAAAAAAAAAAGATCTGAGTCCCTTCTTTTCCAAATGAGTGTGTTGGTGTGAGCGGGTTGACAGAGGTGATGAAAAGCAGCGAGGAGGCAGAACGGAGAAAAAGCTCCCGTCGTGTTTGTTGTGGAAACACCAGCTGAGCTCTTTCCATACATGAGCATATGAGGAGAGAAAAGAGTCGGCGGGAGGAAATTGAGAGAGACACTTTTGAAAAGGCTGGGGTCTGTACGATATCAGATTCTGTTCCTGGTGTCTTCTTCCTGGATGGAAAACAGACCGAAGTCGAGGTTCAGACGAAACGCAGGAGCAGCTTAGGATCTGATAGGGAAGGAATAAAAAAGGCCGCTGGAGGGAAACGGTCACTTATTGAACCCGAACTTAACCCTTTATTGGGCAAATAATTATATTTGGTAACTTCTGTAAATATCCCAAAATATCCTTCCTTCTTTCCTTCTTTCCTTCCTTCCTTCCTTCTTTCCTTCTTTCCTTCCTCCCTGCCTTCTTTCTTCCCTTCCTCTTTTCCTTACTCCCTCCCTCGTTCCTTATTTCCTCCGTACTTCCTTCCTTTCCTTCCTTCTTTCTTCCTCTCTTCCATCCTTCCTTCCTTCCTTCCTTCCTTCCTTCCTTCCTTCCTTCCCTCTTCCCTTCCTTCCTCCATCCCTCTACCTTCCTTCTCTCCGTCCTTCCATCCTTCCTTCCTTCCTTCCCTCTTCCCTTCCTTCCTCCATCCCTCTACCTTCCTTCTCTCCGTCCTTCCTCCCTTCCTTTCCTTCCTTCCTCCCTTTCATCCTTCCTTCTTCCTTCCTTCCTTCCCTCCGTCCTTTCTTCCTTCCTTCCTTCCTTCCTTCCTTCCTTCCTTCCTTCCTTCCTTCCTTCTCTTCCTTCCTTCCTTCTTCCTTCTTCCTTCCTCCCTGCCTTCTTTCTTCCCTTCCTCTTTTCCTTACTCCCTCCCTCGTTCCTTATTTCCTCCGTCCTTCCTTCCTTTCCTTCCTTCCATCTGTCCTTCCTCCCTCCCTCCTTCTCTCCTCCCTTCCTTCTTTCCTTCCTCCATCCTCCTTTCTTACTTCCTTCTGTCCTTCTTCCATTCCCTTCCCTCCTTCCTCTCTCCATCCTTGTCTCTTTCTTTCCTCCCCCCTACCTTCCTTCCTTCCTTCTTTCCTCCGTCCTTCCTTCCTTTCCTTCCTCCCCTCTTCGTTCCTTCCTTTCATCCTTCCTTCTTCCTTCCTTCCTTCCCTCCGTCCTTTCTTCCTTCCTTCCTTCCTTCCTTCCTTTCAATGAGTGTCCTATAAAGGGTTAAAGCAAACAGGCCACAAACGAACCGTGTCATTCTCTGATTTTGACTGAAATTGGGTCGGGAGCTGATATCTGATTGACAGTGACTGATGGAAGACGAAAAAACTAAACATAAAAAGTTCAATTTAACCTTTTATTAGGCAAATAATTAAATTTGGTAACTTCTGTAAATATCCCAAAATATCCTACCTATCTACCTTCCTTCCTTCCTTCCTTCCTTCCTTCCTTCCTTCCTCCCTCCCTTCCATCCTTCCTTCCTTCCTTCCTCCCTCCTTCCTTCCTTTCCTTCCTCCCTTCTTTCTTTCTTCCCTTCCTCCCTCCTTTTCTCTTCCTCTGTCCTTCCTTCCTCCATCCCTCCTACCTTCCTTCTCTCCGTCCTTCCTCCCTTCCTTCCTTCCTTCCTTCCTTCCTTCCTTCCTTCCTCCCTTCCTACCTTCCTTCCTTCCTTTCCTCCCTCCCTTCCATCATTCCTTTCCTTCCTTTCCTCCCTCCCTTCCATCATTCCTTTCCTTCCTTCCTCCCTTCCTTCTTTCTTCCCTTCCTCCCTCCTTATCTCTTTCTTTCCTCCCCCCTACCTTCCTCCATCCCTCCTACCTTCCTTCCTTCCTTTCCTTCCTACCTTCCTTCCTTCCTTTCCTCCCTCCCTTCCATCATTCCTCCCTCCTTCCTTCCTCCCTTCCATCATTCCTTCCTTCCTTAAGTATTTCAATGAGTGTCCTATAAAGGGTTAATACGACTCGGATCATGTTTTTGTAGTTTTGAGCATCATTCTTTATCAGTAATAACACTGTATTGACCAAGGTGACTGTCAGATGTTGTAGTATAGCAGCAATATCATCATCAAAACTATTGCTTTTATAAGAATAACTGATAAAACAAGAACCAGAACCATACAAATAAAATTACTGCAGTCTCTCTGGTTAAATATTAACCCTTGTTTAGTCCTCTCGGGTCAAATTGACCCCATCTGTTTCCTTCTTTCCTCCCTTCCTCCCTTCCTTCTGTCTGTCCTTCCTCCCTCCCTCCTTCTTTCCTTCCTTCCTTCCTTCTTTCCTCCCTTCCTTCCTTCCTTCCTTTTCCTTCCCCCTTTCTACAATCCTTCAGTCCTTCCCTCCCTCCTTTCTTCCTTCCTTCCTTCCATCCTTCCTTCCTCCCTCTCTACTTCCTTCTCTTTCTCCCCCCTACCTTCCTCCCTTCCTTCTTTCCTTTCCTCTCTTCCTCCCTCCTTTCTTTCCTTCCTTCTTTCCTCTCTCCTTTCCTTCCTTCTTCTTTCTTTCCTCCCTTCCTCCTTCTCTCTTTCTTTCCTTCCTCTCTCTTTCCTCCCTTCCTTCTTTCCTCCCTTCCTTCCTCCTTGCTGAACTTTGACCTGTTGACCTCGTTCTTACCACAGACTGTATAAAAGAAACAGACGTAACATCCGTGACGTCACCCATTGGTTTGTGGACTGCTGCTCGGAAGCCAATAGTTTCTAATCTGGGCAGCGCCATCTTGGAAATTTCAGGTGCATGCTGGGAAAAATAAAAAAACACGGATTCTACTTATATGGGCATGAGGTGGAGCCATGGGCGGAGCGGGGAGGTTGCTATGGTTGCGAGGGCTGGATCTCGAGGACATTGGTCAATCAACCTGTCAATCAGGACGTAGCCACGCCCCCTAATGCATACCCTGCTTTATCGTCACATATAAAATCAGGGAGGCCAAAATGTCCCAAATGAACATCATACTGCATTGAAGAAGGCTTTAAACTAGCGATTGAGACCATAAACACATTTTGAAAACGTTTACTGAGGTTAGAAATCAAGTGAGAAGTTGGTGAATTCTCCATTGACTTGTATAGAGACGGTCGCCCCCTGGTGGCCTTTTGATAGAATGCAGCTCTAAGTTACTTCCTGGTTGGACTCATTTCAGAGGACCAGAACTCCCCGCCTGGTATACACTCGTGAATTAATTGTTATATAGTAAAATAAACCCATTGTGCCCATATAAGGACCTTTTTAAAACTACTTCCTGTTTAATGACGATGTTTAGTCTTTGTACTTATCAGGTCTTTCTAATCCCAAATATCTAGAAATTAAAAATACATATCAAACAAAAGCTTGGGTTTCGAGTCTTAAGGTTAAAGGTCTGTACTTTACAATGTGTCCATTCATTAACTAACCTTTTCTACTATTTTATATTCCTATTAGAGGGTCATAATTTCCCAATAACTCCCCTACTGTAGACAGAAGTATGTGACTAGTACTACTGGAAAAAAGAGAGAAAAGACTTTAATAGATGTTAGAGAGGTGATAGAGGTGTTAGTGAGAGTTTGGTTGTGTTGGCTTCACTGACTGCCAGAGGAATTTCCTTTAAGGACCTGCGTCATTAATCCCGAGTTAATATTCATTCATTATTCATTTATTAATGGAGAGACTTTAGAGGTAAAGCTGTTGTTAAACTGTTGGGCATTGACTTAAGAAAAAACAGACTCTCAAGGTTAAGGCAGCAATTATCTGGACTCAACAGCCACAAGCAACTAAAGTCTGCCTAAAATAATCATTTCAGCACTTCTACTTCTTCTATTTGACCTAAATAGGAGAATTAAAGGTCTAATGCAACTCTTAAAACTACATTTTCTGGGTTTTCTGCAGCTGGTATGTTAATATTTGGTGATTATTTTTATTAAATTTGACAGGAAGTGGGTGAAATCTGATGTTTGGGTCTCAAATCAGATCTTTAACTCTAATTCAGTTCAATTTGACTTGATGTTTGTTGGTTTAACAGCAGTGGATCGACACGTATGAAGCAGTAGAAGTAAGTTAAGGTAATGTTTGAAGCATATGAAGAAGACAAAAGGCCACGTGTGAATGGACTGAAAGACTCAGCTAGAGTGAAACTGTTGGTTATAGAGACAGATCAACAAAAAAAAAGAGTGTAATGCTGGGAAAAAACTCATGGGTGGACAGATAAAGGACTGTGTGGGAGTGTGAGAACATGGAGGTATGAGACTCTGTGTGTGTGTGTGTGTGTGTGTATATACTGTATATATGTAGGTATGTGTGAGTCAGTGTCACATAGAGAATTCATCCCAAACACAAACAGATCAAGTTACAGTGAACTGTGGAAAATGACAAAGACGCACACACAAGAAGCACAACTTGCTCGTGTGTGTGTGTGTGTGTGTGTGTGTGTGTGTGTGTTAGTGTGTGTGTGTGTGTGTTAGTGTGTGTGTGTGCTGGTTTCCTTGAGAAACAGACTGTTGGGAGTATCAACAATGACAGAGTCAACTCCAGCAGCACCGTCTGTCTTCGCTCCGGTCATGGTCACTTTCATTTCAGTCTCACTGCCATGATAAAAAAAAAGAAAGGTATATTTGTTCAAAGTAATGTTATATAATGCATCAAAGGTTGTCATGGTAACAATATATAGCTGTAACCTACTCTGTTTTATCTCAAATGTTAATTGGCAAACATATATAGGCCTATACATTGGCTATTTATCTACAAATGTATCTCATAAGTTTTCCATTGACCTCCTGCAATACCAGAATCGACCACTAGGAGTCCACAGACCTCAGGTTGACACACAGTAGTTTATATGGTTTGTTGATGAAGGAGAAATACTAAATAAAGTTTTTTACATATGAAAGTTGAAGCTATGTAGTTTTTTTTATAGAAGAAAAAACTGTTAAGTGTGATCTGGTGGGAGCAGAGATTTGGAAAACATTTATAAACTTGGATAAACCATGATTTTTTTAACTGCTTAGTGTGATTTGGTGGGAAGCCAGTGGGGGATATATAATCAATATAATCAGTCTGCATACTCTCTGGTTAAAGATTAAATATACCTGTGTAGCAGAGATTTGGTAAATGTTCATAAACTTGGATAAATCATTATAAAAAAACATACAAATATATTCATAAGTTTTCCATTGACCTCCTGCAGTACCAGAATCGACCACTAGGAGTCCACAGACCTCAGGTTGACACACAGTAGTTTATATGGTTTGTTAATGAAGGAGAAATACTAAAGGAAGTTGAAGCTATATAGTTTTTTTTTATAGAAGAAAAACTGTTTAGTGTGATCTGGTGGGAGCAGAGATTTGGAAAACATTTATAAACTTGGATAAATTATGATAAAAAAAATGTTCAATCAGAGTATATTTGTTTAGATTAATGTTATATAATACATGAAAGGTTGTCATGGTAACACACGTGGCTTTATCTCAAATGTTAATTGGCAAACATATATATACATAGGCTATTTATCTACAAATATATTCAAAAGTTTTCCATTGACCTCCTGCAGTACCAGAATCGACCACTAGGAGTCCACAGACCTCAGGTTGACACACAGTAGTTCATATGGTTTGTTGATGAAGGAGAAATACTAAAGAAAGTTTTTTACATATGAAAGTTGAAGCTTTATAGTTTTTTTATAGAAGAAAAACTGTTTAGTGTGATCTGGTGGGAGCAGAGATTTGGAAAACATATATAAACTTGGATAAACCATGATAAAAAAAATGTTTAATCAGAGTATATTTGTTTAGATTAATGTTATATAATGCATGAAAGGTTGTCATGGTAACACACTTGGTTTTATCTCAAATGTTAATTGGTAAAAATGGATGTACAAATATATTCATAAGTTTTCCATGGACCTCCTGCAGTACCAGAATCGACCACTAGGAGTCCACAGACCTTAGGTTGACACACAGTAGTTTATATGGTGTGTTGATGAAGGAGAAATATTATTTTTACATATGAAAGTTGAAGCTATATAGTTTTTTTTATAGAAGAAAAAACTGCTTAATGTGATCTGGTGGGAAGCCAGTGAGGGATATATAATCATTCTGCTGTTTCTCTGGTTAAAGATTAACCCTTGTGTCGTCCTCCCGGGTCAAATTCTGTCTTTCCTCCCTCCCTTCCTTCCTCCCTCCTTCTCTCTTTCCTTCCTCCCTCCCTCCTTTCCTTCCTTGTTTCCTCCCTCCTTTCCTTCCTCCCTCCTTCTCTCTTTCCTTCCTCCCTCCCTCCTTTTCTTCCTCCTTTACTTCCCTCCTTCTCTCTTACTTTCCTCCCTCCTTCCCTTACTTCCTTCTTCCTTCCCTCCTGCTCTTTCCTTCCTCCCTCCTTCTTTCCTTCTTCCTTCCCTCCTTCTCTCTTTCCTTCCTCACTCCTTCTTTCCTTCTTCCTTCTCTCCTTCTCTCTTTCTTTCCTCCCTCATTTCCTTCCTCCCTCCTTCCCTCCAGTTACCAGGTTGTCATGGTAACTAAATTGGTTTTATCTCAAATGTTATTTGGTAAAAATTAGGGCTGTCAAACGATTCATTTTTTTTAATTTTTTGAGATTAATCGCAGAATTTCCATAGTTAATCACGATTAATGGCGTTTTGAATTGCGTGTTTAAAATCCTGTTATTTTCCATTTGAAGGCAGTTTTAAGCCCATAATGTAAAGCATTTCTTACCAGAGTGTCTTAACTGGGAATCAATCACGGCTCTGCTGCGACTCCCACACTCCAAAATGCTCCTTTGGTGGAGCTGAGGCTGGCTTGGCTGCACCTGGGTGTTTAGCGTGGAGGTGCTAACTCAAACTCCACGTACTCCGGTGGTAGTTAAACTCCGTTTGACACAGGTTGCAATACCAGAATTGACCACTAGGAGTCCTCAGACCTCAGTAGTTTATATTGTTTGTTGATGAAGGAGAAATACTAAAGAAAAGTTGAATAGCTGCAGTTAAGTGTGAGCTGGTGGGAAGCCAGTGAGGGATTATAAGACTCATTTGATCCGTCTGCAGGATGAAATGAAGCGGCTCGCTGAGGTTTGGAAAAACACATTTGTAAACTTGGAGGTGAGTGAGTTTACATTTTATGAGGAGCTGCTCGGCGGTTCATCATCCTGATTGTTTCTGGTTTTAAGATTTCCAACCTGTGTGTGTGTGTGTGTGTGTGTGTGTGTGTGTGTGTGTGTGTGAGAGAGAGAGAGAGAGAGTATATCACCTCTGTTTATGCTTACATATTTCTATAAGTGGTTGCAGTAAATGAAGGAAGGAAAGGAGAGAGAAAGGAGGAAGAAGGAAGGGAAGGAAGGAGAGAGGACGGGAGGAAAGGAAAGAGGGAGGGAGGAAAGGAAGGAAGGAAATGAGGGAGGGAGGAAGGAAGGAGGGAGGGAAGGAAGGGAGGAAAAGAGGAAGGGAGGAAGGAAGGAAAGGAGGGAAGGGGGAAGAAGCAAGGAAGGGACGGAGGAAGGGAGGGAGGGAGGAAGGAAAGGAGGAAAGGAAAGAAGGAAGGAAAGGAGGAAGGAAGGAGGGATGAAGGAAGGACAGAGGAAAGAAGGGAGGGAGGAAAAGAAAGGAGGGAAGAAGGAAGAAAGAAAGGAAGGGAGGAAAGGAAGGGAAGGAGGGAGGAAGGAAGGAAGAAAGGAAGGGAAGAAAGGAAAGAAGGAAGGTAGGAGGGAGAGAGAAAGGAAAAGAGGAAGGAAGAAAGGGGGATGGAGGAAGGAAGGAAAGGAAAGGAGGGAGGGAGGAAGGGAGGAAAGGGAGGAAGGAAAGGAAGGAAGGAAGGAAGGAAGGAAAGAAGGAAGAGTCAAAACAGACGGGGCCAATTTGACCCGGGAGGACGCCAAACCAACAATGAATTGGTCCACTTAGAAGTAGTGTGTGTGTGTGTGTGTGTGTGTGTGTGTGTGTGTGTGTGTGTGTGTGTGTGTGTGATGTAGGGTTGAAACACTGATCAGAAAACATTTCACACACACACAAACACACAAGAAAAAAAAACCCCGGAGCCTTTTCTCATCGGATGTTCAAGGGTTTCCGTTTATATATGTACAATTAAAATCACAGTTTTACCAAAATATAAAATAAATAACATTAACAAAAAAACTAAGAGTCGATTCAGAGTGACCAGTCTGGTGACACCAAGCATCTCCTTACTCTCTTTTCTTTTTTTCTCTCTTTCTTTTTTAAAATCTGTTGTTTCTGCCTCCACAAACTACAAAGAACTGTTTGAACTACATTTCCCAAGATGCACTGGGGTGTAAGCGTCCCATCTCTTTATTCATATATATATATATTTAATTATTTATTTATATATATGACATATACACACACACTGTATATATATATCTATATTTTTTTTTGCACCTGGGATCCCCCCCCCCCCCACACCCTCCCAGCCCCCCCAATCCCCCCCCCCCCCTTCCTGAATTGACCAACCACAGTTTAGCCCCGCAGCCAATCAGGAGCAGGCCTCCGAGTGGTCGACAGACAGTGGTGAGGTCAAAGGTGAGAGGTCACAGAGGCAGAGGTCAGCAGCAGCAGTGCCCAGGTAGGCCACCCTGGTGTGTGTGTGTGTGTGTGTGTGTGTGTGTGTGTGTGTGTGTGTGTGTGTGTGTGTGTGTGTGTGTGTTGTATTACTATACTTGTGAGGACTTCTAGGTTTAAAACTCAGGGAGATCTTTAGAGAAGACTTTTATTTTCTAAAATTGATCCCGGCCATTAACAACCAGCAAAATCGTGTTAATATGATACTTTAATGTTGAGTTCATTTTAATTTGAAACACTAAAGAAGGAATTTGATGCTTAAAAAGACTTTAAATGTGTCAGATATCTACTTGATATGACTAACTCACACTGATGAAGCTCAATAGAAGCTGATCAGCTACTTTATAATGACTTTATCCTCCATCCCTTCAAAATAAAAGCACGTTTGAATGAGAGCAAATTGTAGTTTATTTCCATAACACATTAGTTTTCATGTGAACTAATTTAAATATTCTCTTAAATATTGACTTTCTCTTCTGTTGAAGCCTCAGTTTGTTTTAGCTTGATAAGATTGTGCAATTTTAAAAGTTAATAGATCATATATTTAAGATGATGTCATTGTTTAAAGGTTGCAGATACACAACGTTCCTACAGTACAATCTTTATCAACATTTTCTAGAACCCAAGGTGTTTTATTTGGTCTGAATAACAATCCTAAAACCCCAAATACTCAATTCTAAATAATATAAAACACCAAAAAAAGCTGCAATTTTTCATATTTTATTAACTCCAAACAGCTGATATCTGCTATATTTATTTAAACTAAACAACAGCAGCTATTAATAATAAAAATATTCTGTTGATCAGCTAATACTCAATAATCGTATCAGCTGTTGCGTGCCTAAAAAAATTAATGTCTAAGATTATACGACTTACTTTTAAAAAAAACATTTCATAGCTCACACTTTGAAAATACTGAGCTTTAACTACCTTTATTGCATTTTACTCACTTTTAAATCAATCCCTATAATTATTATTATTCCATTGCCAATAAAGACAATATAAAGTTTACATTTAAAGTATATACAGCACTTCATATGACTGATAATTGCTGTATTTTAAATGTTTAGTGGCTGTTAGACGCATTATTTTATTATAACTGCTCAGGTCAGAATAGATTATTAAGTATAATTAATATTAAGGCTGTCAAGCGATTAATTTTTTTAATCGAGATTAATCGCAGAATTTCCATCTGCTGCCGGCTCTGCTGCGACTCCCACACTCCAAAATGGTCCTTTGGTGGAGCTGAGGCTGGCTTGGCTGCACCTGGGTGTTTAGCGTGGAGGTGCTAACTCAAACTCCACGTACTCCGGTGGTAGTTAAACTCCGTTTGACACAGGTTGCATTTTACTTTTGACTTGTCAACTGAAGCGTCTGGAAGTGTTTTAAAGTTAAACAAGCCGTTCAAAAGTCCAGTAGCTCTCTTACTTTCCATCAGCGCGGTAGGTTTACTGCAGGAGGCCACTTCAAAGCATAGCGCTACAGCTAGAGGAGCCGTCTACGGGGGAGTAGAAGGGACAAAAAGGCTTGCAACATTAAAATGAGATTTAAAAAAAATTAACGCGTTATGGATTACATTAATCTAATCACGATTAACACGTTAACACTGACAGCCCTAATATATATCATCATATTTCCTCTCAGTGTTAAACAATGAACTCAACATAAGGTTTTTGCTGATTCGGCAGATTTTGGTCACATCTGGCTGAAAGTTAACAGTTTGAAACAGGAAGTACTTTTACTGCTAAAAGATCTCTAGAAGTATAGTGTGTGTGTGTGTGTGTGTGTGTGTGTGTGTGTGTGTGTGTGTGTGTGTGTGTGTGTGTGTGTGTGTGTGTGCGTGTGCGTGCGTGTGTGTGTGTGTGTGTTATAATCTAAACTCCAGTGTTTTTTATTGCAGTGTGTGTGTATTGTGGCGTTTGTGGGTCGGTGGGATCAGTACAGTCTCAGAGGAATCATCGTATCGTCCTCTTCTTTGCAAAAAAAAAAAAAAAAAATCCAGGAAGAGGAAGAGAGGAAAGAACAAATAAAACAAATAAAAGAAAAGAAAAAAGAAAAAAACATAATTAAAATGTTCCTTATAGAGTTCTCTCTTAAAAAATAGACGTCTTGTCTGTTTTTGTAAATCAGTAGTTGGAAGGAAGTGACATCACCATCCATCCGTCCGTCCGTCCATCTGTGTGTTTGTCACAGGAAATGAAATGATTGATCCAGAAAACGAGAGAGGAAGGGAGAAAAAAAAAAAATTAAACCCATTATTCTGTTGCTTTTCCTTTTTTCCTTTTTTTTTTTTAATGGACGGAGCATCCTGTTGTTTTCCAGTTGAAAAAGAGAGAAAACCAAAGTGGAAGCGAGTGAGAGAGACGGCGGCCATCTTTGTTTCCGTCTGTCTCAAAGGTGGGGGTTGGTGGGGGTTGTGGAGGGAGGGGGGGGGGGGGTTGGTTGGTCATGTGACTGGATGAAGGATTTATTTATCTCCCATTGAAATGCATTGGTAAAAAAAAAAAAATCTCCCAAAATTAAAAAATATATATATAATCACGTCTCACTTTAAAAAAAATCTCTCCGAACAAACAGCTGATGAGTTTCTCCACTGAAATGTGTCGACCTCCGAAAAAACTTGCTTCCTCCTCCCTTCAGTGGATAAAAAAGAAGAAGAAGAAGAAGAAGAAAGGAAGTGGAAGGATGGAAGAAAGAGAGTTAAAGAATAAAGAAAAGAAATTAAACTAATATCAGTAAATTAAATATGAATAAATCGTGATTAATAGATCTGCATGGCCGTTAAATGTCCCGCTCTTATTTTGAAAATGTCCTACTCAGTGCATTTCCTGTTTATTAATTAGTTATAATAACCAAATTTTAAAAGGGATCCTCATTAAAACCTGATAATAGAATAATAAATGGGTCAAAGTGTGATATTGATCAATTTTTAAGAGCTTCTTTAGCAGAAATGTGTTTTCATAATAATTTATAATATATAATTATAATATATATTTTTGGGTTCATGTTAAAAAATATAAATATAAGCAGATATATTGTTATCTGAGATTTAA
The DNA here is from genome assembly GCF_027409825.1 of Scomber japonicus. Lineage (NCBI taxonomy): Eukaryota > Metazoa > Chordata > Actinopteri > Scombriformes > Scombridae > Scomber > Scomber japonicus. The sequence continues at coordinate 32,766,827 of NC_070581.1, read as the reverse complement.
AAAGGAGCTTTAACCTTCATCTCAGTCTTCCTCAGTGGATAAATGGACAGTTTGAAGAGGCTGAAAGCTCGAGAAGAAGCTCAGAAGTGCAGCTTTTATTTTGAAATTTGGCCTTTTAATACTCCAGCATTGGTCAGGCTTTAATCACAAATGTATATTTAATATTAGTCTGAATCACCTGGTAATATATTCTACTTTAATTTGAGGCTCTGTTAATAAAATATAAATGTATTTTAAGTGTGTACATCTGTTATATGTACTAGTTCTCTTATTTTGAAAGGCCTTCTGAGACACTTTTATGAGACTTTTAGATGCTTTTTTATGTGCTTTTTTTTAAAAACAGTTTTGTGTTATTTTAACTGTGTGCATTTATTTTGAAAGGCCTTTTTGAGACACCTGCCTGAATTTTACAAGACTTTTAGAAGCTTTTTCCCATTTTTATCCACTTTTGTAGACATTTATGGATATAAAACTGATCAAATTGACACCTTGCTCCCAACATTGTTTTCTAATTGAACTAATTTTCATTTTTTTACACAATTATATTTTTTTAAACCACTTTTGCATTATTTAAAGTCTGTAAATCTGTTACATGTAC
>NC_070581.1:32739764-32744764 GCF_027409825.1 Scomber japonicus | reverse complement strand
ACACACGCACACATATACACAAACACAAGCACACACACACACACACACACACACACACACACAAGCATATACACACACACACACACACACACACACAAGCATATACACACACACACACACACACAAGCATATACACAGACACACACACACACACACAAGCATATACACACACACACACCTACACACACCACACATACACACACACACACACACACACACACACACACACACACACACACACACACACACACATACACACACACACACACACACACACACACAGTAGTTCACTTCCTTGTCATCTTGACTCCATCTCTGTAAATATTTTTTTAAACCTTTATTTATCCAGATAAGGTTGACAGGGCACGCATGCTGCTTCCTCTGAACCACTCCACTACTACACACACACACACACACACACACACACACACACACACGTAGGCCAACACACACACACACACACACACACTATCAACGGCTCAGTTAAGAGAGTCATATTTACTCTCAATGAAACAGAAATAGCAGAGACAGTTTCTTCTTCTACTCTTCTATTCTTGGTCACAGTCTCCTATACATCTGATCTTATAGTGAGATGACCTTTGACCCCATTCCTTAAAAAAAAACCCAGTAGTTCTGCTTCTTCAGGGTTAGTAACACCGGAAATTCATCTGATCATGCTTGCAGTAGAGGTGCTGCAGGAAGCTGGGTGTTGCAGTGTGTGTGTCGCTGTGTGTGTGTGTGTGTGTGTGTGTGTGTGTGTGTGTGTGTGTGTGTGTGTGTGTGTGTGTGTGTGTGTGTGTGTGTGTGTGTGCATGTCTGGGTGTTGCAGAAGCAGCTGTAGGTTGCACAGTGTTTTTCTAAATATGGTTCAATGAGGTTAAATCTTCTTGTTGTTGCTCCAGAGGTGTTAAAACACCCTTTTTTTTTATCTGATTGTGGTTCATGTGATTTTTTTTTTTACTGAGGGTGTAACAACAACAACCTTCAGATCGTTCAAGATTAACTAAAAATGTAAAAGTTAATAAGAAAACAGTGTGACGACGCCCAAAGCAGATCAACTCTACATATGAGGAAGCTGCTGTAGCATCACTGAGACTATAGACTAGACTCACACCATGAACATGACACTGAGGCTTTGCTCTAGTTATACCACTGGTTACAAACTTTAAAAGGTATTACTGCCAGAAAATGCAAATTTGAGCAACATTTTAGATCCTGGCCTCAATTTTAGAGTTGCTAAACCAAACTATCTTTTACTATTTGCTCAATATAGCTAAGGTGAGAATTCTAGTGAGCCAACAAGATACTGAGAAGCTTTAGTAAGGAGAGAAGGAAGGAAGGAAGGAAGGGAGGAAAGAAGGAAGGGAGGAAGATACTGAGAAGCTTTTTCCTTCAAGGCTTCTTGATTACTGTAATGCTCGATATACCGGTCAACCAAAAGCTGCTATGTATTATTTAAACCATACACTGTCTCATGATATTGCAGCATTGGTTTATCAGCCTTTTTCAGTCTTGGAGATAGAGTTTATACTACTGGTCACCATCTTTAAAAAAGGTATTACTGCCAGAAAATACAAATTTGAGCAACATTTTAGATCCTGGCCTCAGTTTTAAAGCCCATTTTAAAGTTGTTAAACCAAACTACCTTTTATCATTTGTGTAATATAGCTAAGGTGAGAACTCTACTGAGCCAGCAAGATACTGAGAAGCTTGTTCGTAATTGTGTTGCTCGTCTACTGTAATGCTCGATATATCGGTCAACCAAAAGCTGCTTTCAAACCATACACTGTGTTACGACCCCTCCCTTTCTGCTCGCCATCATGCAGTTGATTACTTCCTGCAGGAGTTAGCAGTCAGGGAGGGTTGTTAGGGCAAGGTGCTGACACCTGGCTAGGCCTCTACCAAGGTGATAAATGCCAGCATGGTGTCTCTCTCGCTCTCTCTTTCTCTCTCTCTCTCTCCTAGGCTCCACGCTGCTACAGGTTCTGGGTTCGTTTGGCGTTTTTCCTTTTACACTCAACACCAGCACACACATGTCTCACTCATCCACACACTACATTCACAGCTGATGCCACTACTCTCCACACCTCATGCTTTTTGTATATATGTTGTTTTACTTACAATAAAGCATTTTCTTTTGGCACTTGAACTCTGACTTGTCTCCCCTCCGTGTCACATATGTTGAGCCAGTTTGTGACAACTGTCTCACACCATCAAAACAATACTGTAGCATTGCTCTCTAAACCTTTGTGAACCCTGGAGTTAGTGTTTATACCACTGGTCACCATCTTTAAAAGGTATTACTGCCAGAAAATGCAAATCTGAGCAACATTTTAGATTCTGGCCTCAATATTAAAGTTGTTAAACCAAGCTACCTTTTATTATTTGCTCCATATAGCTAAGGTGAGAACTGTACTGAGCCAGCAAGATACTGAGAAGCTTGTTTGTAGTTTTGCTTCAAGGCTTCTTGACGACTGTAACGCTCGATATATATTGGTCAACCAAAAGCTACCAAAGCATTATTTAAACCATACACTGTCTCACACCTCCAAGACAATACTGTGGCTTTGGTCTGTCAGGCTTTGTCAGACTTGGAGATAGAGTTTATACCACTGGTCAATCCAAATTTGAACATTTTAGATCCTGACCTCAATTTTAAAGCCCATTTTAAAGTTGTTAAACCAAACAATTTGCTCAATATAGCTAAGGTGAGAACTTGTTCTTAGTTGTGTTGCTAGTCTACTCTAATGCTCAATATACCAGCCAACCAAAAGCTGCTTTCAACCCATACACTGTCTCACACCATCAAGACAATACTGCAGCATGGCTCTGGTTATACCACTGGTTACCATCTTTAAAAGGTATTACTGCCAGAAAATGCAAATCTGAGCAACATTTTAGATTCTGGCCTCAATTTTAAAGCCCATTTTAAGTTGTTAAACCAAAGTATTTGTGCAATATAGCTAAGGCTTCTTGACTACTGTAATGCTTAATACTGATCAACCAAAAGCAGCTATGTATTATTTAAACCATACTCTGTCTCATGATACTGTGGTTTTGGTTTATCAGTCTTTGTCAGCCTTGGAGTTAGGCTTTATACTACTGGTCAATCCAAATTTGAGGAACACAATTGGAGCCTAAGCAGCTACATCTGGGTGTGATAGGCTGAAACAATCATCAGTGAAACAGACACACACCACAAAACCTTTCCTTTGTAGCATGCAGACACGACCATGAGTAAAAAAAAAAACTCTTTATCATTTTAGATTTCTCAATTTTAAAGCCCATTTTAATTTATTAACCCAAACTGTCTCTTCTTATTTGTGCAATATAGCTAAGGTGAGAACTGTACTGAGTCAGCAAGATACAGAGAAGCTTGTTCTTAGTTTTGCTTCAAGGCTTCTTGACGACTGTAATGCTCGATATATACTGGTCAACCAAAAGCTACCAAAGCATTATTTAAACCATACACTGTCTCATGATACTGTGGCATTGCTCTGTCAACCTCTGTCAACCCTATGGAGGGAGAAAAAGAGGGAGGAAGGAAGGAGAGAATGAAGGAAGGAAGGGAGGGAGGAAAGAAGGAAGGGAGGAAAGGAGGGAGGGAGGAAAGAAGGGAGGGAGGAATAAGGAAGGAAGGAAGGGAGGGAGGAAAGAAGGAAGGAAGGAAAGAAGGAAGGGGGGAAAGAAGGAGGGAAGGAATAAGGAAGGAGTGTAGGAGTGTAGGAAGGAAGGAAAGGAGTAAGGATGGAGGAAAAGAGGAAGGAAGTAAGGAGAGAATGAAGGAAGGAGGAAAGAAGGAAGGGAGGAAAGAAGGAGGGAAGGAATAAGGAAGGAGTGTAGGAGTGTAGGAAGGAAGGAAAGGAGTAAGGAGGGAGGAAAAGAGGAAGGAAGTAAGGAGAGAAGGAAGGAAGGAAGGGAGGAAAGAAGGAAGGGAGGAATAAGGAAGGAGTGTAGGAGTGTAGGAAGGAAGGAAAGGAGTAAGGAGGGAGGAAAACAGGAAGGAAGTAAGGAGAAAAGGAAGGAAGGAAGGGAGGGAATAAGGAAGGGAGGAGTGTAGGAAGGTCTCACTGGAGACAATTTTTAAAATTCCTTAAAAGATATGCAACCTTTGTCGTCATGGCAACGGTGAACACCACGATTAACTGACATGAGCAAGATTAAGTCGATTAGAGTTTCTACCACAAGCCAACCACATCTGAGTGGGATAGGCTGAGACAACCATCAGACACACACACACACACACACACACACACACACACACACACACACACACACACACACACACACACACACACACACACACACACACACACACACACACACCGCAAAAACCTTTCTTTCTATCGATATGACACAACCACATGTAAAACCAACCTCTGCCTTTTATCAGACTTCTACCGAGCCAGAGAACTACTGCAACAATTAACCCTTTATAGGACACTCATTGAAAGGAAGGAAGGAAGGGAGGAAGGAAGGGAAGGAAGGAGGGAGGAAGGAAAGGAAGGAAGGATGGAGGGGAGGAAAGAAAGAGAGAAGGAGGAGGGAGGAAGGGAAGAAAGAAGGAAGGAAAGAAGAAGAAAGGGGGATGGAGGAAGGAAGGAAGGAAAGAGGGAAGGGAGGAGAGAAGGATGGAAGAAGGGAAGGAAGGATGGAAGGAAGGGAAGGAAGGAGGGAGGAAGGAAGGAAGGAAGGACGGGAGGAGAGAAGGAGGGAGGGAAGAAGGACAAATGGAAGTAAGGAAAGGAAGGAAAGAAGGCAGGAAGGAAGGAAGGAAGGGAGGAAGGATGGAAGGAAGGAAGGAAGGACGGAAGAAAGAAGGAAGGAAGGAAGGACGGAGAAAGAAGGAAGGAAGGAAGGTAGGGGGGAGGAAAGAAAAAAAGAAGGAGGGAGGGAGGGAGGAAGGAAGAAAGAAGGAAGGAAAGAAGAAGAAAGGGGGATGGAGGAAGGAAAGAAGGACGGGAGGAGAGAAGGAGGGAGGGAGGAAGGACAGATGGAAG
>NC_070581.1:32725554-32739264 GCF_027409825.1 Scomber japonicus | reverse complement strand
CCTGTTTAATCTCAGCATGTAGATCCAGTATAAAACATCAACCAGTCATTTAATCCCACTCCCCTAATCAGCTGTTTACTGGAGAAGTCTTTAAAGAGTGATTACAACCACAACCACAAGTACTTTTTAAGAGTGTGGGTATCCTCTGAGTTCATGGATGAAGATGTTAAAGCTCTACTGTGGCATTAAAACTGAAACATCTTCAGTCTTTCTCAGATTCAGAGCTGTTTAAATGACCTTTAACCTTCCTGTCGTCCTCCCGGGTCAAACTGACCCCGTCTGTTTTAACTGTTCCTTCTTTCCTCCCTTCCTTCCTTTCTTCTTCCTCCTGTCCTTCCTTCTTTCCTCCCTTCCTTCCTTTCTTCTTCCTCCTGTCCTTCCTTCTTTCCTCCGATCCTTCCTCCCTCCTGTCCTTCCTTCTTCCTCCCTCCCTCCCTCCCTTCCTCCTGTCCTTCCTTCCTTCCCTTCCTTCCTCCCTCCCTCCCTCCCTCCCTTCCTTCCTCCCTCCTGTCCTTCCTTCCTCCCTCTCTCCCTCCTTCCCTTCCTTCCTCCCTCCTTTCCTTCTTCCTCCCTCCCTCTCTCCCTCCTTTCCTTCCTTCTTCCTCCCTCCCTCCATCCTTCCTCCCTCCTGTCCTTCCTTTCCTCCCTTACCTCCTTCCTCCTTCCCTTACCTTCTTCCTTTCCTCCCTTCCTTCCTTTATTCTTCCTCCTGTCCTTCCTTCCTTCCCTTCCTTCCTCCCTCCTGTCCTTCCTTCCTCCCTCCCTCCCTCCCTCCCTCCTTCCCTTCCTTCCTCCCTCCTGTCCTTCCTCCCCTCCCTCCTTCCCTTCCTCCCTCCCTCCATCCTTCTTTCCCATACCTCCTTCCTCCTTCCCTTCCTTCCTCCCTCCTTCCCTTCCTTCCTTCCTTCTTCCTCCCTTCCTCCCTTCCTTCCTTTCTTGACTCGAGGACAACAGGAGGGTTAATGGCTGCTGTAGTTCTTCTCTCTCTATAACTATAAAGACAGACTCATACTTCATACTCAGACTCATACATATTTGCTCTTTTTAATCTTTATATCTCCTCCTATAGATCCTTTATTGGTTGATTCAGGAAGTCACATGTAGGATCATCACACTTTTATAAATGACTTTAATCTCCTTTAAACATCTCTATATCTAAATATCTAATCAATAGAGCTGATCTGTGATGTTGCTAAAAGAGTAATAGTTAATGTTAGTTCATCTGTATCATGCAACACACTGTTTCCACTTTAAAATATTATATGTTAAATGTCATTTTGCAAACATTGTAAAATATTTGGTGAGGTTTTTTTTGGTTTGCAAGTTGACTGCTGGAGGTTACAGGAGTGAAATTAACTTTTTATTTTATTAAACAGTCTCTAGTCTAGTGTTGAATGAGTGCAAACATTATATATGATACACATTATACACATTCCTATTGAATAAAAGCAATCTCAGACAATAATTGTAACTTTATAATGTTTATTATTATATTATATATACTTTATCTATGTAAATGAACTACTGCAAAATAAATAAAAATAGCTTTTAACACTGAGAGCATACATGTATTGGTCTATTTTTTTTTATGTGGGAGGCACAAAGTCACATGTCCAATCTGAAGTTTCATTAAATTAATCAAAAAGAAAATATGTGTAAAAAAAAAAAAATTAGAGCAAAAGTATAAAAGTGCATAAAAGTGTGTGATGAAATGGTTTAACTGTGTGACTGTACACTATGGTTTATGATGTGTACTAAAAAAGAACAATAAATAAAATAAATAAACTTTTATTATAGAGAACTCTCCTCCTGCTTGAATGGACGTTGTGTGTGTATCCGCGCATGCGCAGTGCCGCCTCGGTCTGCCAGGGCGGTGATCTCGCTCTCTCTCTCTCTCTCTCTCTCTCACACACACACACACACACTCTCTTTCTGTTAGTCTCTCTATCACACTCTCTCTCTCTCTCTCTCTCTCTCTCTCTCTCTCTCTCTCTCTGGGAAAAACCCGAGCAGGAGGAGAGCAGCAGAAGGGGGGAGGAGGAGGTCTCCTTCTTCTTCTTCTTCTTCTTCTTGTTCCGATACAGCGGCGGCAGCAGGATATATAGCGAAATAAATCCGGGAAAAAATAAATAAATAAATTATAAAAAAATTTAAAAATCCAACGCGGTAATAAAAACCCTCCGGTGGAAGAAAAAAAGGGGAAGGAAGAAAAAAACAAAACAAAAAAAACACACGGATGTGCCTCCGAAAGCGCAGCGGATACCGCCCTCCGGACCTTATTAATGCCAAGATTGTGAGTATGTGATCAGCTGCGGAGACGCGCCTGAGCTCGGTGATGTTTTGGGGAGGGGGGGGGTGGTGGTGGTGGTGGTGGTGGGGTTGGGTTGGGGGGGTTGGGGGGGCTGCTTTCTCTTTAATTTCCCCTTCTGCGGGGCTCCAGTCAGCGCAGGGCTTCTCCCCGCTCTGCTCCACGGTGTTCAGGAAAAGGTCGGTCTCCGTGATTCCTTCTTCCTTCCCTTTACCCTCCTCCCCCTCCTCCTCCTACTCCTCCTTTCCTTTCCTTTCCTTTCTCACCTCCTTGATTCCTTCCTAAAAGAACAAGGCAGTAAGGCTTTGGGTAAAAGGAGGAGGAGGAGGAAGAGGAGGAGGAATCTAGCAAACCCATGTTCTTGTCTCTTCTCGTTTTTACCTGCTCTCTCTCTCTCTCTCTCTCTCTCTCTCTCTCTCTCTCTCTCTCTCTCTCTCTCTCTCTCTTTCTTTCTTTTCTTTTTTTTTAACCCTTTAAACAGGCAGGAGTACAAAATGACATGTTAATTATTCTTTTTATGCACTTTTTATGTTATTAGCTATCTCATTTTGCACCTAAGTAAACATTTCCACACATAATTTAAATAAATATATTATATTTTTGGGGATTTTATGAGTTATATCTCCTCTAGGATTAAAGTATTAAATGCATATATGTTAGTATTTCCTGGTGCATGTTGCCTGTTTTAAGCATTAATGGTTTTTTGACTTCAGTTAGGGGTGTTTTAATTGCTCTGTCTTTTAGTTTTACCTCTTTCTGAACACATTGGTACCTAAAAAGTAAGAAAAAAGGAGCAAAAATGATCTTTCAGTTGGTTTATTTCTTCTTTTTTTAAGTTTGAGGTAAATTGATTGACAGTTAACGGCCTTGTCTGCTGTGGTTAACCAGAGAGGAGAACTGCTTCATGTATAACACACACACAGAGAGAAAGCCTTTAAACTTAAATGTCTTACACACACTTCACTCATTTGATCTCATTTGGAGATTTTTTAGTTGCAACAAAAGTGAGTTTAGTCACTTTTTGACGTTGGTTTTTTGTCAGTTACTTCAGTTTCCCGTCGGAGGATAAAGTCGCAATTCAAATCTGAAAAAAATAAAATAAAGGAAGGAAGTGGTTAGCTAATTCTGTTTGTTACAACTCTCTCATCCTGAGAACATGTTAGTGTAATCTTCCTGTTTGAGTTCAGCTGATGTGAAATGTGAAGTTGTGTAGCTGTGGTTTGGTTCATAAATGAATTTGCTAGCTTGCTAATTAGCAGCGTTTTTAGCTTAATAGCTAGCTTAAAGGTACAGTGTGTCGAATGTAGAGGTATGGCCTTTTGCAGGAGTGGAAGATAATATATTAAAGTGTGTTTTAATCAGTGTATAATCATCTGGAAATAAGCATTGTTGTGTTTTTGTTACTTTAGATTGAGCTAGTAGCATCGTAGCAGACCAAACACCCGCTTGGGCCTTTAGCATTTTTGGCTAGTTTTGCAGCCATCGTCGGTTCTCCTACATGCTTGGAAGAGGATGGGGGTGCATGCATGTTCTAATATGCAACCTCACAGCTAGATGGCACTAAACCACACACACTGCACCTTTAACTGGAAGTAGCAAACAGCGTTTAGACCGAAAACAGTGCAGGGGCTGGGTGTTGTTTGAGCTATTAACGATAACATAGGATCCAGAAAATCAAGCTACAGATGAATGTATTTGAAGACTTATTAGAAGCCAAAACACTGCAAACCGGTTCCAGACAAAAGTTTTTTTTACCCACTGTCTCAGAACTATCCCGAAAAGACAATTGAAACTGTCCCGAAGTAAATGTAAACCATCCCAAAATCAAAATGTCGTATGCTTTGGACCCACTTTGGATCGCTAAATCTGCCTCTGTTGATTGTTTTCTGTAACCATTTATATTAATTTTTGGGTGGTTTTAAGTTTTTATATCAATCTGTAGCTTCCCAGTAGTTCTTCTTAAGTATTGAAATCTGAAAATGTAATTTAAGGTCGAGCTAAGTATGTGTTAGCATACTTAGCTCGACCTAAGTATGCTAACACATACTTTTCCTGAGCCCTACTACAAAGTTTTCCCATGTGACCTGATGTAGTTTTCCACCTGATGACCTTATTAATTGTAAATTTAGCCAGTCACCACAAAGACAGATTAAACACTTGCTGTTGCTGCTACTCTGCTAAACGTGCTAGCAGTCACGCACAGACGGAGCAGTCACTGTCGCTGCTGCTCTGCTAAACGTGCTAGCAGTCACGCACAATCGGAGCAGTCACTGTTGCTGCTGCTCTGCTAAACGTGCTAGCAGTCACGCACAGACGGAGCAGTCACTGTTGCTACTGCTCTGCTAAACGTGCTAGCAGTCACGCACAGACGGAGCAGTCACTGTCGCTGCTGCTCTGCTAAACGTGCTAGCAGTCACGCACAGACGGAGCAGTCACTGTCGCTGCTGCTCTGCTAAACGTGCTAGCAGTCACGCACAGACGGAGCAGTCACTGTTGCTACTGCTCTGCTAAACGTGCTAGCAGTCACGCACAGACGGAGCAGTCACTGTTGCTGCTGCTCTGCTAAACGTGCTAGCAGTCACGCACAGACGGAGCAGTCACTGTTGCTGCTGCTCTGCTAAACGTGCTAGCAGTCACGCACAGACGGAGCAGTCACTGTTGCTGCTGCTCTGCTAAACGTGCTAGCAGTCACGCACAGACGGAGCAGTCACTGTCGCTACTGCTCTGCTAAACGTGCTAGCAGTCACACACAGACGGAGCAGTCACTGTTGCTACTGCTCTGCTAAACATGCTAGCAGTCACGCACAGACGGAGCAGTCACTGTCGCTGCTGCTCTGCTAAACGTGCTAGCAGTCACACACAGACGGAGCAGTCACTGTCGCTGCTGCTCAGTGTTTAAAAAGTTAAATCTGAGCAGTAAACATCTTAGGATCAGAGCAGAATCCAGGTATTATTTGACCCGGAGCTCAGACTCTGCTCCCGGCCTTCAGACTCAGTCATTTCAGTAATAGTAAGCGTTTCCATGGTGACCTGCAAATAGTTTCGTATTTACGTAGCCTACGACGTACGATGCCTGCTGCAGTCTGGTTTCAGTTCCTGTTACCCAAACTGTCTGCAAAGAGTGTCGCATTATGAGTGCACCAATTTCTCCAGTTATCCCTCTTCTTATTATTATTTCTCTTAATTGTATAAATAACTGTTATAAGCGTCTCTATATTTGAGTAACTCGTGCCTGATGATAAATGAAGCTGCAGCTCTCTGCTCTCTGCTGTGTTGAAATCTCAGAGAATGTAATTCATATTTTCCTCATTAATGATGTATCAGTTCACCACCCGCGACCCATCTGCTACATGGAGATGAAGTGATTTCAGCTGCAGACTGCATTATCAGTTTGTCTAAAAATGCTCTCACTCTATCTAGTTTATGCCAGTTGTTACTTTACAAGGAAACAACATTTTAAAGCTTGGTGATTGTTTCTAGCCGAATTGCACCATGGGATTTGTAGTTTGTAACTTTTATTCTTATGTTTCTTTGCACATAGAGGAATTATAGGACTATCAGACTCCAAGGGGAAAGGAAACCGCAAAGTGAGACTCTTACTGTAACAGAGTGATGAATTATGGGTTGTTTGTCGGGCTTTTTAGGTGTTGACTGAAATGAATCGATACCAAGTTGTATTGAAGCATTTCCCGTCAAATGATACCTGCACCCAGAGCTATTTGTTTGGGCTCACAGCCAATCAACACAAGCGTTCTTTGATGTAATGCAACATGACTTCTCTCACAGCTCTATGTTCCCACATTTCTAAGAAATTATTCAAATTTAGGCCCTATGTTCCCACAGCCCTATGTTCCCACAGCCCTATGTTCCCACAGTTCTATGTTCCCACAGTTCTATGTTCCCACAGTTCTATGTTCCCACAGCCCTATGTTCCCACAGCCCTATGTTCCCACTGTTCTATGTTCCCACAGCTCTATGTTCCCACTGTTCTATGTTCCCACAGCTCTATGTTCCCACAGCCCTATGTTCCCACAGCTCCATGTTCCCACAGCCCTATGTTCCCACAGCCCTATGTTCCCACAGCTCTATGTTCCCACAGCTCTATGTTCCCACAGCTCCATGTTCCCACAGCTCCATGTTCCCACAGTTCTATGTTCCCACAGCCCTATGTTCCCACAGCCCTATGTTCCCACTGTTCTATGTTCCCACAGCTCTATGTTCCCACAGCCCGATGTTCCCACAGCTCTATGTTCCCACAGCCCTATGTTCCCACAGCTCCATGTTCCCACAGCTCTATGTGGGAACATAGGGCCTAATTTTGAAAAGAAAGTTAGAAATGTGGGAACATCGGGCTGTGGGAACATAGGGCCTAATTTTGAAACGAAAGTTAGAAATGTGGGAACATAGAGCTGTGGGAACATTGGGCTGTGGGAACATCGGGTTGTGGGAACATAGGGCTATGGGAACATAGGGCTGTGGGAACATAGAGCTGTGGGAACATCGGGCTGTGGGAACATAGGGCCTAATTTTGAAACGAAAGTTAGAAATGTGGGAACATAGGGCTGTGGGAACATAGGGCTGTGGGAACATAGAGCTGTGGGAACATAGAGCTGTTGGAACATAGGGCCTAATTTTGAAAAAAAAGTAAAAGTCTAAGTAATGTGGGAACATGGAGCTGACCCCGAATGAAGTACTCAGTATCACTTATAGGGAACTTTTGGTTTGTTTTTACCGATAGCCAGCCAGGCCTTGCTGTTTGTAGCTTTAACATTTTTAGGGTTAGTGAGTTTCCGCCTGTGCAGCCACAGAGTCGGTCAGGCCCAAAACTGCACCTATAAACCGGGTCGAAAGGGGGAACCCAAGCTGAGGTATTAACCGACCTGTGCTAGTAGCCCAGTTAGCTAATGTTAATGTTCCTTATTACAGTGTGGCTAACATCATAGCATCTACATGAAGAGTTTTACCCCTGGTTTGATGTTAATGTGGATTTTAAAGACACCCATTGAGTCATTTTAACTTCTAACAGACGTTCTCCTCTCCTGTCACATGGAGAGGAGAACGTTTGGTCGACAGGAAAAAACCTACTTAGACTTGTTTATATATTGAATTTTGATTTTAATCCAATAGTCTACGTTTATTAGGTTTTATAATCTGTGTTGACCTTTGATTGATAAGCTGATACTGGGTTCGTCTGTGGTGTGTGTTGTAACGTCGGGCGATGGGCCAATAGCATGATGATCCTGACTGAGTGACTGAGTCTACCATGGGCCGGTTTAAAAGGCCAAAATAATTAAAATGTTGGCGTGAGTTTGTGATATTATGTCACAGTGATTACGCTGAATTAGCAGAAAGTGACGCGTTAAGTTGTTTAGCCTGATTTTCAGTTATAATGATAATTATAATAAGTCATGTAATCGATTGGTTGGTAGACAGGAAATGAATCACCGTCAAATAAATATTTTAGTCATTTTTTTAACCTAACCCTCCTGGGTCAAATTGACCCCATGTCTCTTTTGACTGTTCCTTCTTTCCTTCCTTTCCTTCCTTCCTTCCTTCCTTCCTCTTTCTTTAATTTTTCCTTTGTTCTTCCCCTCCTTCCATACTTCTTTCCTCACTTCCTTCCTCCTTTCCTTCCTCCCTCCTTACTCTTTTCCTTCCTTACTCCTCCCTCCCTCCTTAGTCATTTCCTTCCTTCTTTCCTTACTCTTTTACTTTCTTACTCCTTTCCTCCCTCCCTTCCTCCTTAGTCCTTTCCTTCCTTCCTTCCTTACTCCCTACCTTCCTCCTTTCCTCCCTTCCTTCCTTCCTTCCTTCCTTCCTTCCTCCTTTCCTTCCTCCCTCCTTACTCTTTTCCTTCCTTCCTCCTTTCCTCCCTCCCTTCCTCCTTCGTCATTTCCTTCCTCCCTCCCTCCTTAGTCCTTTCCTTCCTTCCTTCCTTCCTCTGTCCTTCTTTACTTCCTTCCTCCCTCTTTCTTTAATTTTTCCTTTGTTCTTCCCCTCCTTCCATACTTCTTTCCTCACTTCCTTCCTCCTTTCCCTCCTCCCTCCTTATTCTTTTCCTTCCTTACTCCTTTCCTCCCTCTCTTCCTCCTTAGTCCTTTCCTCACTTCCTTTCATCCTTTCCTTCCTCCCTCCCTCCTTAGTCCTTTCCTTCCTTCCTTCCTCGTTTCCTCCCTATCTTCCTTGTTTCCTCCCTCCCTTCCTTCTTACACCTTTCCTTCCTCCCTCCCTCCTTAGTCCTTTCCTTCCTCCCTTCCTTACTCCCTACCTTCCTTCCTCCTTCCCTTCCTCCCTCCTTACTCTTTTCCTTCCTTCCTCCTTTCCTCCTTCCCTTCCTCCTTAGTCCTTTCCTTCCTTCCTTCCTTCCTCCTTTCCTTCCTCCCTCCTTACTCTTTTCCTTCCTTCCTCCTTTCCTCCCTCCCTTCCTCCTTCGTCATTTCCTTCCTCCCTCCCTCCTTAGTCCTTTCCTTCCTTCCTTCCTTCCTCTGTCCTTCTTTACTTCCTTCCTCCCTCTTTCTTTAATTTTTCCTTTGTTCTTCCCCTCCTTCCATACTTCTTTCCTCACTTCCTTCCTCCTTTCCCTCCTCCCTCCTTATTCTTTTCCTTCCTTACTCCTTTCCTCCCTCTCTTCCTCCTTAGTCCTTTCCTCACTTCCTATCATCCTTTCCTTCCTCCCTCCCTCCTTAGTCCTTTCCTTCCTTCCTTCCTTCCTTACTCCCTACCTTCCTTCCCTTCCTCCTTTCTCCCTCCCAGATGACAGGAGGGTATAGGAAGGAAAATAAGACAGGAAGGAAAGTGGGCTGGATTGGACTGTTTCACTGCATATATCAAGACATGGAAACTTGTCATTTAATTTAAACCAATAGATTCACCACTTGGGGCCCAGTACAAGATTATTTAATTTATTAATTTATTGGGCAAATAATTATATTTGGTAACTTCTGTAAATATCCCAAAATATCCTTCCTTCCTTCCTTCCTTCCTTCCTTCCTTCCTTTCCTTCCTCCCTGCCTTCTTTCTTCCCTTCCTCTTTTCCTTTCTCCCTCCCTCGTTCCTTATTTCCTCCGTCCTTCCTTACTTTCCTTCCTTCCATCTGTTCTTCCTTCCTTTCCTTACTTCCATCTGTTCTTCCTCCCTCCCTCCTTCTCTCCTCCCTTCCTTCTTTCCTTCCTCCGTCCTTCCTTCCTTCCTTTCCTTACTTCCATCTGTCCTTCCTCCCTCCCTCCTTCTCTCCTCCCTTCCTTCCTTCCTTTCCTTACTTCCATCTGTCCTTCCTCCCTCCCTCCTTCTCTCCTCCCTTCCTTCTTTCCTTCCTCCGTCCTTCCTTCCTTCCTTTCCTTACTTCCATCTGTCTTTCCTCCCCCCTCCCTCTCTCCTCCCTTCCTTCTTTCCTTCCTCCGTCCTTCCTTCCTTTCCTTCCTTCCATCTGTCCTTCCTCCCTCCCTCCTTCTCTCCTCCCTTCCTTCTTTCCTTCCTCCGTCCTTCCTTCCTTCCTTTCCTTACTTCCATCTGTTCTTCCTTCCTTTCCTTACTTCCATCTGTTCTTCCTCCCTCCCTCCTTCTCTCCTCCCTTCCTTCTTTCCTTCCTCCGTCCTTCCTTCCTTCCTTCCTTTCCTTACTTCCATCTGTCCTTCCTCCCTCCCTCCTTCTCTCCTCCCTTCCTTCTTTCCTTCCTCCGTCCTTCCTTCCTTCCTTTCCTTACTTCCATCTGTTCTTCCTCCCTCCCTCCTTCTCTCCTCCCTTCCTTCTTTCCTTCCTCCGTCCTTCCTTCCTTCCTTTCCTTACTTCCATCTGTCCTTCCTCCCTCCCTCCTTCTCTCCTCCCTTCCTTCTTTCCTTCCTCCGTCCTTCCTTCCTTCCTTTCCTTACTTCCATCTGTTCTTCCTCCGTCCCTCCTTCTCTCCTCCCTTTTTTCTTTCCTTCCTCCATCCCTCTTTCTTCTTCCTTTCCTTACTTCCATCTGTTCTTCCTCCCTCCCTCCTTCTCTCCTCCCTTCCTTCTTTCCTTCCTCCGTCCTTCCTTCCTTCCTTTCCTTCCTTCCATCTGTCCTTCCTCCCTCCCTCCTTCTCTCCTCCCTTCCTTCTTTCCTTCCTCCGTCCTTCCTTCCTTCCTTTCCTTACTTCCATCTGTTCTTCCTCCGTCCCTCCTTCTCTCCTCCCTTCCTTCTTTCCTTCCTCCGTCCTTCCTTCCTTACTTTCCTTACTTCCATCTGTTCTTCCTCCCTCCCTCCTTCTCTCCTCCCTTCCTTCCTTCCTTTCCTTACTTCCATCTGTCCTTCCTCCCTCCCTCCTTCTCTCCTCCCTTCCTTCTTTCCTTCCTCCGTCCTTCCTTCCTTTCCTTACTTCCATCTGTCCTTCCTCCCTCCCTCCTTCTCTCCTCCCTTCCTTCTTTCCTTCCTCCGTCCTTCCTTCCTTCCTTTCCTTACTTCCATCTGTTCTTCCTCCGTCCCTCCTTCTCTCCTCCCTTTTTTCTTTCCTTCCTCCATCCCTCTTTCTTCTTCCTTCCTTCCTTCTTTCTTCCTTTCCTCCCTCCCTTCCTCCTTAGTCCTTTCCTTCCTCCCTCCTTCCTTACCTTCCTTCCTTCCTCCCTTCCTTTCAATGAGTGTCCTATAAAGGGTTAAAACTACATATATATATATATGTTAGTTAACTTGATAACATTGCAAATAATTATATACACACAGTAGATCTGAGGTCATGATGTTGCTCCACCCAACGAACATTTAACCAACACTTGCAACACTGGTGCATGTGTGTGTGCACACAGTCGTACCTTTCTGTCACTTTTGGGGCATTTACATAGACTTACATTAATTTCCTGGAGACTCACCACAACCACCGTTTGCTTAAATTTAACCCTGACCTCAACCACTGACCCAAAAGTCAGTTTAACCAAATGTTGTCCCCAATCAACTGGTGGGTGAGTCAGGTGTGGGTCCCCGGAAGTGCCTTAAGTCATGCACACACACACACACACACACAGATAAAGATACATACTAATATATAGTTTACAGACATGCTTTCTCTCCTGGTTTTAACCCCCCTGGAAGGAAGGAAGGAGTGAAGGAAAGGAGGGAGGGAGGAAGAAGGATGGAAAGGAGGGAGGGAGGAAGGAAAGGAAAGAAGGGAGGAAGGAAAGGTGGGAGGGAAGAATGATGGAAGGAGGGAGGGAGGGAGGAAGGAAGAAGGAAGGATAGGAAAGAAGGAAGGGAGGAAGGAAAGGAAGGGAGGACGGGCGAAAGATGAAAGGAAGGGAGGAGGGAGGGAGGAAAGAATGATGGAAGGGAGGAAGAAGGAAGGAAAGGAGGGAAAGGAGAAAGAAGGAAGGAAAGGAGGGAGGGAGGAAGGAAAGAAGGAAGGAAGGGAGGGAAGAAAGAAGGGAGAAAGGAAAGGACAGGAAGAACGGACGAAAGAAGGAAGGAAGGTAGGAGTGAAGGGGGGGTTAGGGTTGGGGGGGGGGGGGGGGGGGGGTTACTGAGGAACATATTGAGGCCTAGTCTCTAACAGTATTAGAGCCAGTTGATAGTGACCTTGCTGTGCTTGGCTGTGTGTTTATATATAAACTGACAGTAGGAAGTTCCTGCAGCTGTCTGGTGGTTCGTCTCATTGTATACAGCCTTCCTTCCTTCCTTCCTTCCTTCCTTCCTTCCTTCCTTACTCCCTACCTTCCTTCCTCCTTACACCTTTCCTCCCTCCCTTCCTCCTTAGTCCCTAACTCTCACTTTAATATTCCTGTTTGGACTTAAAGGTTCTTTTTTTTTCTTTTGACTGTTCCTTCTTTCCTTCCTTCCTCCTTCTTTTCCTACTTCCATCCTTCCTTCCTCCCTCCTTACTCTTTTCCTTCCTTACTCCTTAGTCCTTTCCTTCCTTCCTTCCTTCCTTACTCCCTACCTTCCTTCCTCCTTTCCTCCCTCCCTTCCTCCTTACACCTTTCCTCCCTCCCTCCTTAGTCCCTTCCTTCCTTTCTTAGTCCTTTCCTCCCTCCCTTCCTTCCTTCTTTCCTCCCTCCTTACTCCTTTCCTTCCTCCCTACCATCCTCCTTTCCTCCCTGCCTTCCTCCTTACACCTTTCCTCCCTCCCTCCTTAGTCACTTCCTTCCTTCTTTCCTTCATCCCTTCCTTCCTCCTTTTCTCCCTCCCTTCCTCTTTACTCCTTTCATTCCTTCCTTCCTTGCTTCCTTCCTCCCTCCCTCCTTACTCCTTGCCTTCTCCCTCCCTTCTTCCTGCAGCTGTCTGGTGGTTAGTCTCATTGTATACAGCCTTCCTTCCTTCCTTCCTTCCTTACTCCCTACCTTCCTTCCTCCTTACACCTTTCCTCCCTCCCTTCCTCCTTAGTCCCTAACTCTCACTTTAATATTCCTGTTTGGATTTAAAGGTTCTTTTTTTTTCTTTTGACTGTTCCTTCTTTCCTTCCTTCCTCCTTCTTTTCCTACTTCCATCCTTCCTTCCTCCCTCCTTACTCTTTTCCTTCCTTACGCCTTAGTCCTTTCCTTCCTCCTTACACCTTTCCTCCCTCCCTTCCTCTTTAGCCCTTTCCTTCCTTCCTTCCTTCCTCCTTGGTCCTTTCCTTCCTTCCTTCCTTAGTCCTTTCCTCCCTCCCTTCCTTCCTCCTTTCCTCCCTTCCTTCCTCCTTTCCTCCCTCCCTTCCTCCTTAGTCCTTTCCTTCCTTCCTTTCTTCCTTACTCCCTACCTTCCTTCCTCCTTTCCTCCCTCCCTTCCTCCTTACACCTTTCCTCCCTCCCTTCCTCCTTAGTCCTTTCCTTTCCTTCCTTCCTTCCTTCCTCCTTTTCTCCCTCCCTTCCTCTTTACTCCTTTCATTCCTTCCTTCCTTGCTTCCTTCCTTCCTCCCTCCCTTCCTCCTTAGTCCCTTCCTTCCTTTCTTAGTCCTTTCCTCCCTCCCTTCCTTCCTTCTTTCCTCCCTCCTTACTCCTTTCCTTCCTCCCCACCATCCTCCTTTCCTCCCTGCCTTCCTCCTTACACCTTTCCTCCCTCCCTCCTTAGTCACTTCCTTCCTCCTTTCCTTCCTTCCTTCCTTCCTCCTTTTCTCCCTCCCTTCCTCTTTACTCCTTTCATTCCTTCCTTCCTTGCTTCCTTCCTCCCTCCCTCCTTACTCCTTGCCTTCTCCCTCCCTTCTTCCTGCAGCTGTCTGGTGGTTAGTCTCATTGTATACAGCCTTCCTTCCTTCCTTCCTTCCTTCCTTACTCCCTACCTTCCTTCCTTCTTACACCTTTCCTCCCTCCCTTCCTCCTTAGTCCCTAACTCTCACTTTAATATTCCTGTTTGGATTTAAAGGTTCTTTTTTTTTCTTTTGACTGTTCCTTCTTTCCTTCCTTCCTCCTTCTTTTCCTACTTCCATCCTTCCTTCCTCCCTCCTTACTCTTTTCCTTCCTTACTCCTTAGTCCTT
>NC_070581.1:32699500-32720054 GCF_027409825.1 Scomber japonicus | reverse complement strand
CCTGCCTGTCTTCTCTTCCTTCCTTCTATCTGTTCTTTCTTTCTTTCTTGTCTTCTCTTCCATTCTTTACTTCCTCCCTTTCTTCCTTCCATCTTTCCTTCCTGTCTTCTCTTCTTTCTTTCCATCTGTTCTTTCTCGCTTTCATTTCTTCCTGTCTTCCCTCCCTCCTTCCTTCCTTCCTTCCTTCCTTCCATCCATCTTTTCTTCTCTTCTCCTGAGCTTACGATTGAGCTCTTTTAAAGCACATTACATTTTAATCTTTCATTTGCACTCTATGTCCTTTTAATGATTTTAAAGCTAATTATTATTTTATGCTGTTTAATGCTCTATTCTAGCATTTTATTTCTCTCTTTCTATTCTTCTGTACTTTGTTTTTATTTTTTATTATGATTTTTTTATTTTTTTTATTTATCTATTTTTATTTTTTATTTTAATTTTTTTATTATTATTTTTTATTATTTTTTATTTATTTATTTAATTATTTAATTTTAATTTTTTATTATTATTAGTGGGGGTAATTGTAATTGTATGTTTTAATATTTGGGTTTTATTTTTATTTCTCAAATTGCATTTTCTTATGTTTTTTATTTTCAATTCTTGCTGTTAAATGTTTCATGTAAAGCACATTGAGTTACCATTATGTATAAAATGCTCTATATAAATAAATAAAGCTGCCTTGTCTTAACTAATATAACACCGGCCTGACGAACTCAACGACTGACAGGACACAAGTCTGGGCGATCCGTTCTGTCACGCCATGTTCATCACACCATCATCATCCTCATCATCTTCATCCTCATCATCACCATCATCCTCATCATCCTGTAGCACTGTCAGTCTGTCTCCCACTTACACTCAGCAGGAGTCTCTCTTTCTTATTCACACTGTCTGGTGACATGATAATGACACGGCATGACAAAGCCTGTGTGTGTGTGTGTGTGTGTGTGTGTGTGTGTGTGTGTGTGTGTGTGTGTGTGTGTGTGTGTGTGACTTGCACTGTTCCCTTGTCTATTCTTCTTCTTCTTCTCTGTCAGTTCAACATGTTATTATCAGAGGAGAAGCCAGAGATAGTCAGTAAAGAGAAGAGAGAGAGAGAGAGAGCCTGGTCTTACATGGTGATGATTGGATGGATGGATAGATGGATGGAGGGATGGATGGATGGATAGATGGATGGAGGGATGGATGGATGGATACGCTGCCCTCAGTCACACACATCAATCTATCTGCCTCCTCCTCTCCTCTCCTCCTTCCTTCCACTCTGAGCTTGTTTTCTCTCTCAGTCCTTTTTCTCACATGCAATCTAAAATATTGTGTTTTCCTTTTATCCTAGTGACGTTAAATCATCACTCATCCTGTTGAGCAGCAGGAGAGAGGAAGGAAGAAAGAAGGAAAGGAGGGAGGAAGAAAGAAGGAAGGGAGGGAGGAAGAAGGACGGAAAGGAGGGAGGAAGAAAGAAGGAAAGGCTTTGGCTGCAGCAGGTACAGATGAGAAGATGAAAGGAAGTGTAGTTTTAGTAATAAATATTTTAACCCTCCTATTGTCCTTGAGTCAAGGAAAGGAAGGGAGGAAGGAAGGAAGGAAAGGAGGGGGAAGGGGGGAAGGAAAGAGGGAAGGAAGGAGGGAGGGAGGAGGAAGGAGAAGGAAGGAAGATGGAGGAAGAAAGAAGGAAAGGAGGGAGGAAGGAAGGAACAGAGGGAGGAAGAAGGACAGAAAGGAGGAAGGGAAGAAGGAAGAAGAAGGGAGGAAGAAGGAAGGAAAGGAGGAAGGAAGGAAAGGAGGGAGGAAGGAAGGAAGGAAGGGAGAAGGGAAGAAGGACGGAAAGGAAATGGGGAGAGAGAGAGAGAGAGAGAGAGAGGGAGAGGGAGACAGAGAGAGAGAGAGTGAGGGAGAGAGGGAGAGAGAGAGAGAGAGAGAGAGAGAGAGAGAGAGACAGATAGAGAGACAGAGACAGAGACAGAGAGAGAGAAGAGAGAGAGAGAGAGAGAGAGAGAGAGAGAGAGAGAGAGAGAGAGAGAGAGAGAGAGAGAGAGAGAGAGAGGGAGAGAGAGAGAGACAGAGACAGAGACAGAGAGAGAGAAAGAGAGAGAGAGAGAGGGGAATGACCTGCAGCATAGGAATCGAACCAGAGGGGATGCCATTATGTGACAATTGCAGTAACCAATCAGTTACCATGGCAACCCCAATGCACACATTTTGGTCTATTATCTTTAGCCATGAGGGATTGTTATCAACATTACTGGGAAACACACTTTCCAAACAAAGTGGAGCTCAGCAAACTGATCATCATCTCAGTGCTCAGGATTGTTCCCTATTTTAACCCTACTGTTGGGGAAGGAAGGAAGGAAGGAAGGAAGGAAGGAAGGAAGGAAGGAAGGAAGGAAGGAAGGAAGGAAAGGAGGTAGGGAGGGAGGAAGAAGGGAGGAAGGACGGAGGGAAGGGAGGAAGGAAGGAAAGGAAGGATAGGAGGAAGGAAGGAAGGGAGGAGGGAAGGAGGAAGGAAGGAAGAAGGAAGGGAGGGAGAAAGGAAAAGAGGAAGGGAGGAAAGAAGGACAGAGGAAAGAAAGAGAGAGGGAGGGAGGGAGGGAGGAAAGAAAGGAAGGAAGGAGGGAAGGAAAGAAGGAGGGAAGAAAGGGGGATGAAGGAAGGACAGAAGGAAGGAAGGAAGGAAGGAACAGTCAAAACAGACTGGATCAATTAGAAGCTGGAAGCCGACAGGAAGGATAAAGTTGAATGGTGGCATTTTGGAGAATTCAATGTTAATGTAACCAAATCAATGGAAGCTGTTAAAATGTATTTAATTTAATTTAATTTAATTTAATGTAATGAATGTAAACTGTATATTTAATTATATATATTTAATTTAATGAATTTAAACAGTCAACCACATCAACTACATCGACCCTGCAGCCTCTTTTATTTAACATGTTTTAGCCTTGTATATTACCATCTCTGTTTCCCTTCTACGCCCCCTCCCTCCCTCCCTCCCTCCCTTCCTCTTCTTTTCATTTCCTCTCCTCATGACACTAATCCATTATTTCCATCACCTCTCTTCTCTTTACCTCCTCATCCTTTCTGCCCTCTCATCTCCTCCTCCTCCAACCCCTAACCTCTTCCTCTCCTCTCCTCCTTCTCCTCCTCTCATCCCCTCCTCTTCTCCAACCCCTAACCTCTTCCTCCCGTCCTCCCTCTCCTCCTCTCATCTCCTCCTCTTCTCCAACCCCTAACCTCTCCCTCTCCTCCCTCTCCTCTCCTCCTCTCATCTCCTCCTCTTCTCCAACCCCTAACCTCTTCCTCTCCTCCTTCCCCTCCTCCTCCTCCCTCTCCTCTCATCTCCTCCTCCCTCTCCTCTACTCTCCTCCCTCTCCTCTCCTCTCATCTCCTCCTCTTCTCCAACCCCTAACCTCTTCCTCCTCTCCCTCTCCTCCTCCCATCTCCTCCTCTTCTCCAACCCCTAACCTCTTCCTCCCCTCCTCCTCCTCCTCTTCTCCAACCCCTAACCTCTTCCTCCCCTCCCTCCCTTCCTCCTCCTCCTCCCTCTCCTCTCCTCCTCTTCTCCAAACCCTAACCTCTTCCTCCCCTCCCTCTCCTCTCCCCCCTCCTCCCTCTCCTCTCCTCCTCTTCTCCAAACCCTAACCTCTTCCTCCCCTCCCTCTCCTCCTCCTCCTCCTCCCTCTCCCCTCCTCCTCCTCTTCTCCAACCCCTAACCTCTTCCTCCCTCTCCTCTCCTCTCCCCCCTCTCCTCCTCTCATCTCCTCCTCTTCTCCAAACCCTAACCTCTTCCTCCCCTCCCTCTCCTCCTCCCTCTCCTCTCCTCCTCTCATCTCCTCCTCCTCTCCAACCCCTAACCTCTTCCTCCCCTCCCTCTCCTCTCCTCCCTCTCCTCCCTCTCATCTCCTCCTCTTCTCCTCCAACCCTTAACCTCTTCCTCCCCTCCCTCTCCTCTCCTCTCCTCCTCTTCTCCAAACCCTAACCTCTTCCTCCCCTCCTCCCTCTCCTCCTCTCATCTCCTCCTCTTCTCCAACCCCTAACCTCTTCCTCCCTCTCCTCCCCCTCCTCCTCCTCCCTCTCCTCTCCTCCCTCTCCTCCTCTCATCTCCTCCTCTTCTCCAACCCCTAACCTCTTCCTCCCCTCCTTCTCCCCCCTCTCCTCTCCTCCCTCTCCTCCTCTCATCTCCTCTTCTTCTCCAACCCCTAACGTCTTCCTCCCCTCCCTCTCCTCCTCCTCCTCCCTCTCCTCTCCTCCTCTTCTCCAACCCCTAACCTCTTCCTCCCCTCCCTCTCCTCCTCTCCTCTTCTCCTCCAACCCTTAACCTCTTCCTCCCCTCCTCCTCCTCTCCTCTCCTCTCCTCCTCTCATCTCCTCCTCTTCTCCAACCCCTAACCTCTTCCCCCCTCCTCCCTGTCCTATCCTCTCCTCTCCTCCTCTCATCTCCTCCTCTTCTCCAACCCCTAACCTCTCCCTCCCCTCCGTCTCCTCTCCTCCTCTCATCTCCAACCACTAACCTCTTCCTCCCCTCCCTCTCCTCTCCTCCTCCCCTCCCTCTCCTCTCCTCCTCTCATCTCCTCCTCTTCTCCAACCCCTAACCTCTCCCTCTCCTCCTCCTCCTCCTCCTCCTCCTCCTCCTCTCCTCCTGATTTAATCCTCTGCAGTATCACAGCACATAAAACATTAAGGCTGTATCTTTGCGTAACAGAAACCCCGTTAATTCAGGCTGATTGATTGCGCAATCAGCAGCAGCAGCAACCCAACAGGCACAAGCGGTCATCATTTCTCATTTCTGGCTCATTAACTGCAGATGCTCGGTGGAAAAGGTTAGCTGGATTTTCTTTTTCTTTTTTCCCCCTCCCTCCGATCAACTTTTTACAACAATGAGCCATCATTTCAGATCTGGCAATTATTACAATTATGACAAAAGTAAAGGTCTAATTATTATTATTGAGTTGGTAGAAGTTTAGTTTGGTTGTTGGTTTCTAGTTTGCCAGCACTAATTATTAGCTTGTCTCTCTCTACATGTGTGGATCAATCAATATGTTGCTGTCAAGGCTGTTTTCTTGTCAGTGACGCTCGGAGCTCTTTCTGTCAGTATGCTGAGAGCTCCAGCAGGCTGAGTCCTTCCTTTGTGAAGTATAGGGGAGAACAGGGTTGGTAGTCACGCTTTTATACTTTCCTTTAAATTCCTCATAAACTGCTGAATAGATTCCCTTTTAATTTGTAATTGAAGCCTATATTGTCAGGTAGGAATAGACTGCTCTTACTCTCATCACACACTATGGGTTTGGTTCTCTCTGTGTTATTTTAATGGGGAAAAATAAAAAATGTAGACAACGAGGGCTGGATCTCGAGGAGGAAATTGCACGCCTACCTAAACTGTAAACCTAACCTAAACTGTCGGTATGAAACAAATTCACAGCTATTTCCATACCTCGATTCACAGGTTCGCCCTCCTGAACCTGTGAGTCAATCAACCTGTCAATCAGGACGTAGCCACGCCCTAATGCATACCCTGCTTTATCGTCACATATAAAATCAGGGAGGCCAAAATGTCCCAAATGAACATCATACTGCATTGAAGAAGGCTTTAAACTAGCGATTGAGACCATAAACACATTTTGAAAACGTTTACTGAGGTTAGAAATCAAGTGAGAAGTTGGTGAATTCTCCATTGACTTGTATAGAGTCGGTCGCCCCCTGGTGGCCTTTTGATAGAATGCAGCTCTAAGTTACTTCCTGGTTGGCAACTCCCCGCCTGGTGCGGACATACAACTTAAAGTCTGTGTAAAGTCAGAATAAATATGTGTTCTGAGTTTGACATGCCACAGAAAAGTGTGTTGTTAACCACCCTGCCAAATTTGAGTAAAAAAGTTGTGTAAAAATCAGCCTCTTTCTCTGCTCCCAAACGCTGAAGCCCCGCCCCCTACCAAGTGTCACCTGTCAATCAAAGTCACCACCTCTACCAGAAACATGGACGCTACGTCTGAGAGCTTTCTGCTGCTAACTCAGCTGCTAGCTCGACTACTAACTCAGCGGCTAGCTCGGCGGCTAACTCAGCTGCTAGCTCGGCGGCTAACTCGGCGGCTAACTCAGGGGCTAGCTCGGCGGCTAACTCAGCTAACTGGCTAACTGTAGACTGTAGTAGTAGTAGTGTGTGCTGAATGTATTTCTACCTCTACAGCAGCAGGGGCGGGTTTATGCTAATCACTAAATCCTGAACACAGAAATGTTGAAACACAGTTTGTGAAGCCTAGCTCCACAATTCAAATCTAAATGGTTGAAATGCTTTTTACACCTTTTTTAGAAATACATTTATGACCTATTTAATGTGTTTAGAAGAAAATGTCTGAATTCACTTTACACGGTCTCTAAGTATTTCTGTAGTGGTTTGATGCAGATACAGAAACATTTAGCCTCTGTCGTCTTTCAGCTGACTTTGTGTTGAGTCACGTCGCGTCTACATTTCACTTCTCCTTCTGTCTGAGCTCACTTTTACACCCAGCTCATTGGCACATGTACGTGTTTTCCCAGCCTTCATTTGATGTATCCGATAGTGATAACATTTTAATAAGTACAGTAAATTATTGTAAACTTAATTAATTCAGCTCTTATTATTATTTATTGGATGGCATCTTGAAAACGAGGCCGAGCAGTAACAAGGTTAAGTGAACGGAGTCTGGCAGGAACACGAGAGTTTACTCTGTGATTAAATGATCCCGTCTGTTTTTTGACTGTTACTTCTTTCCTTCCTTCTGTCTGTCCTTCCTCACTCGTTTCCTTCCCTCCTCCCGTCCTTCCTTCTTTCCTTCCTTCCCGCCTTCCTTCCTTTCTCCCTCCCTTCCTTCCTTTATTCCTTCCCTCCTTCTTTCCTCTTCCTCCCTTCTTTCCTCTTCCTCCCTTCTTTCCTTCGTTCTTCCTCCCTTCCCTCCGTCCTCTCTTCCTTCCTTCCTTCCACCCTCCCTTCTTCCTCTCTTCCCTCCTTTCCTTCCTTCCTTCCCTCATTCATTCATCTCTCCTTTCCTTCCTTCTTCCTCCCTTCCCTCCCTCCATCCTCCCTTCCTTCTTTCCTTCCCTTCCTTCCTTCCTTCCCTGCTCACTCCTTTCCTTCTTTCCTTCCCTTCCTTCCTTGCTCACTCCTTTCCTTCTTTCCTTTCTCCCTTCTTCCTCCCTCCTTTCCTTACTTCCTTCCTTTCCTTGTTCCTTCCCACCTTCCTCCCTCTCCTTGTTCCTTCCCACCTTCCCCCCTCCCTCCTTTCTTTCCTTCCTCCCTCATTCCTTCCCTCCTTCCTCTCTTCCCTCCTTTCCTTCATCCTTCCTCCCTCCCTTATTTCCTTCCTCCCTCCTTCTCTCTTTCTTTCTTTCCTTCCACCCTCCCTCCCTTCCTCCTTTCCTTCCTTCCTTGCCTCGAGGACAACAGGAGGGTTAAGTGAACAGAGTCTGACAGGAACACCCTCCTTTACTCCGTGATTAACGACATTTAAAGTGTGCAGACGCTTTCACGTAAGTTCATATGCAAAAAGAAACCCCCCGCCCCCCCGCCCCCCCGCCCCCCCCCCACCACCACCCTCGGGAAGAGACGCAGCCTGTAATATAATGAGACGTGGCATCTGTCTGTCCTTGGCATTAATGACCCAGACGCTGCTGCAGAAAAAAAAAAAAAAAACCCAAGCTTCCCTCCTTTCCTTTTCTATATAAAGTGACCGTGACATTAGAGCGGCACGACCATAACATGTGTCCTCCTGCACATTAAAGCATGGAGCCAAGGACATGGGATGTCTGCCGGGCGTGCGTGACGGTATGCCACTGCCTTCTTCCCTTCCTTCCTCCTTTCCTTCCTTCTTCCCTTCCTCCCTCCTTTCCTTCCTTCTTCCCTTCCTCCCTCCTTTCCTTCCTTCTTCCCTTCCTCCCTCCTTTCCTTCCTTCTTCCCTTCCTGCACATTAAAGCATGGAGCCAAGGACACGGGACTGTCTGCCGAGCGTGCGTGACGGTATGCCACTGCCTTCTTCCCTTTCTCCCTCTTTTCCTTCCTTCTTCCCTTCCATCCTTCCTTCCTCCTTCTTCCTCCCTCCTTTCCTTCCTTCCTCCCTTCTTCCCTTCCACCTTCCTTCCTTCCTCCCTCCTTCCCTACCTTCTTCCTCCCTTCCTCCCTTCCATCCTTCCTTCCTTCCTCCCTCCTTCCCTACCTTCTTCCTCCCTCCTTTCCTTCCTTCTTCCCTTTCTCCCTCCTTTCCTACCTTCTTCCTCCCTTCCTTCCTCCCTCCTTTCCTTCCTTCTTCCCTTCCTCCCTCCTTTCCTCCCTTCCTCCCCCCTCCTTTCCTTCCTTCTTCCCTTCCACCTCCCTCCTTTCTTCCTCCCTTTCTTCCTACCTTCTTCCCTTCCTCCCTCCCTCCTTTCCTTCCTCCCTCCTTTCCTTCCTTCTTCCCTCCCTTCCTTCTTCCCTCCCTTCCTTCTTCCCTCCCTTCCTTCCTTCCTCACTTCCTTCCTTCCTCCCTCCTTCCCTACCTTCCTTCCTTCTTCCCTTCCTCCCTCCTTTTCTTCCTTCTTCCCTTCCTTCTTCCCTTCCTCCCTCCTTTCCTTCCTGCACATTAAAGCATGGAGCCAAGGACACGGGACTGTCTGCAGAGCGTGCGTGACGGTATGCCACAGCCTGCCTGCCTGCCTCTATCTATTTGTTCACCTAATTTGTTGACCCTATCTGTTTTGACTGTTCCTTCCTTCCTTCCTTCCTTCCTTTCTCCCTCCTTTCCTTCCTTCTTCCCTTCCATCCTTCCTTCCTCCCTTCCTCCCTTCCATCTTCCTCCCTCCTTCCCTACCTTCTTCCTCCCTCCTTTCCTTCCTTCTTCCTTTCCTCCCTCCCTCCTTTCCTTCCTCCCTCCTTTCCTTCCTTCTTCCCTTCCTCCCTCCCTCCTTTCCTTCCTTCCTCCCTACCTTCTTCCTCCCGTCCTTCCTCCCTACTTTCCTTCCTTCTTCCCTTTCTCCCTCCTTTCCTTCCTTCTTCTCTCCCTTTCTTCCTTCCTCCCCACCTTCTTCCTCCCTTCCTTCCTCCCTTCTTCCCTTCCTCCCTCCTTTCCTCCCTCCTTCTCTTCCTGCACATTACAGCATGGAGCCAAGGACACGGGACTGTCTGCCCGGCGTGCGTGACGGTATGCGACTGCCTGCCTGCCTGCCTCTATCTATTTGTTCACCTAATTTGTTGACTCTGTTAGGAAAGATAAGTCATTACCACTGGTGTGTGTGTGTGTGCGCGTGTGTGTGTGTGTGTGTGTGTGTGTGTGTGTGTGTGTGTGTGTGTGTGTGTGTGTGTGTGTGTGTGTGTGTGTGTGTGTGTGTGTGAGAGAGCAGACAGATGTGACTGAGGGGAATACTAAACAGGGCGCCACAGAGCAGCGTGACTGACAGACCAAGATAAGGGCAAAGAGACGTATACATGCAAAGACGGACGGGGGACGGGGGGGGGACGGGGGGGAGACAGATGGAAGGGGTTGAACAGGACAAAGAGAAACATCCCAAGAGAGCAAATGAGAGTGTGGAGAGAAGAGAGAGAAGGAAAGGAATGCTGATAAGGAGTAAAGTGCCACCTGTTAAAGACAACCTACCAGCGTGTAAACATCAAGTACAATCTCTGAAGAGGCCACAAACTGACACATGACTGGTCTCTTGTGTTGTTGGTGTGGCACTTCTCATTATATTGATGCATGTTTTAACCCTCCTGTTGTGTTCCAGTCAAGGAAGGGAGGGAGGGAGGAAGGAAGGAAGGAATGAAGGAAGAAGGGAGGAAGAAGGGAGGAAGGAAGGAAGGAAAGGAGGGAGGGAGGGAAGGAAGGAAAGGAGGGAAGGAAGGTAGGAAGGAAGGAAGGTAGGAAGGAAGGAAGGAGGGAAGGAAGGTAGGAAGGAAGGTAGGAAGGAAGGAAGGAAGGTAGGAAGGAATGAAGGAAGAAGGGAGGAAGAAGGGAGGAAGGAAGGAAGGAAAGGAGGGAGGAAGGAAGGAAGGGAGGAAAGGAGGAAGGAGGGACGGAAGGTAGGAAGGAAGGAAGGAAGGAAGGAAAGGAGGAAGAAAGGAAGGAAGGAAGGAAGGAAAGGAGGGAAGGAGGGAAGGAAGGAAAGGAGAGAGGAAGGAAGGAAGGAAGGAGGGAAGGAAGCAAGGAAGGTAGGAAGGAAAAGAGGGTAGAGGGAAGGAAAGGAGGGAGGAAGGGAAGGAAGGGAGGAAGTAGGAAGGAAAGGAAGGAGGGAGGAAGAAGGAAGGACAGATGAAGGAAGGAAGAAAGGAAGGACAGATGAAGGAAGAAAGAAAGGAAGGACAGATGAAGGAAGGAAGAAAGGACAGAAGGAGGGAACATTTACCCTAACAGCTGAACTTAGATCTGAGGAAGGAAGGAAGGAAGGAAGGACAGATGAAGGAAGGATGGAAGGAAGGAAGGACAGAGGAAGGAAGGAAGAAAGGAAGGACAGATGAAGGAAGGAAGAAAGGAAGGACAGATGAAGGAAGGAAGAAAGGACAGAAGGAGGGAACATTTACCCTAACAGCTGAACTTAGATCTGAGGAAGGAAGGAAGGAAGGACAGATGAAGGAAGGATGGAAGGAAGGAAGGACAGATGAAGGAAGGATGGAAGGAAGGAAGGACAGAGGAAGGAAGGAAGAAAGGAAGGACAGATGAAGGAAGGAAGAAAGGAAGAACAGATGAAGGAAGGAAGAAATGACAGAAGGAGGGAACATTTACCCTAACAGCTGAACTTAGATCTGAGGAAGGAAGGAAGGAAGGACAGATGAAGGAAGGATGGAAGGAAGGAAGGACAGAGGAAGGAAGGAAGAAAGGAAGGACAGATGAAGGAAGGAAGAAAGGAAGGACAGATGAAGGAAGGAAGAAAGGACAGAAGGAGGGAACATTTACCCTAACAGCTGAACTTAGATCTGAGGAAGGAGGGAAGGAAGGACAGATGAAGGAAGGATGGAAGGAAGGAAGGACAGAGGAAGGAAGGAAGGAAGGAAGGACAGAGGAAGGAAGGAAGAAAGGAAGGACAGATGAAGGAAGGAAGAAAGGAAGGACAGATGAAGGAAGGAAGAAAGGACAGAAGGAGGGAACATTTACCCTAACAGCTGAACTTAGATCTGAGGAAGGAAGGAAGGAAGGAAGGACAGATGAAGGAAGGATGGAAGGAAGGAAGGACAGAGGAAGGATGGAAGGAAGAAAGGACAGAGGAAGGACCCGGGAGGACAACAAGAAGGTTAAAGAGTGTGTATCTCCTGGTGCACGTTGTCTGTTTAAGGGTTAAAGCAGAAATGTCTAAAAAGTAAAAGAAGGAAAAGAAGTCTGACTAGAGAGGGTCAAACCTAGCAGATGTTTACTACAGACTGAAGTTTTATTAGCTTTGGTTTTATTTTATTTGCTGACCTGCCATCTGTGAAGCACGCAAACACAATTTTGACTTTGACAAAATCAATACAAGGCCACATGCTTGGCTTTATTTATGACGTGCACTTATGACACTGAAGGGTGTGAGTCTGCTGAGCTGCACACTTTGATATTATTTTAAGATTCGGTTAACGCTCCCGGGTCAAATTGACCCTATCTCTTTTGACTGTTCCTCACTTCCTTCCTTCCTTCCTCTCCTTACTTCCTTCCTCTTTTCCTCCTTCCTTCCTTCCTTCGTTACTTCCTCATTTGCTTTTTTCTCACTTCCTTCCTTCCTTCCTTCCTTCTTCCCTCTTTTCCTCCCTCCCTTCCTTCCTTCATTCTTTCCTCTTTTCCTCCCTTCCTTTGTTCCTTCCTCGTTTCCTTCTTTCCCCACTTCCTTCCTTCCTTCCTCTTTCCTCCCTTCCTTCGTTCCTTCCTTCTTTCCTTCCTTGACCTGAGCACAACAGGAGGGTTAATTAAAATAACAAAAAATACTCCTCACTTTTTACTTACTATGTTTGTTCAGAGCTTGAGATATTTTGTCCCTGCCTTCACCTTAAAGTACTGGAGGTAAATGGTAAATGGACTGTACTTATCCAGTAAAGTGCTTTTCTAATCTTTTGACCACTCAAAGAGCTTTTACCCTCCAAGTCATATTCACTCATCCAGTATTGTGTCATGTGTCCGTCCCTCTCTTCCTTTTGCTTGGGCTTCCTGACCCAGAAGCTTGTGGTTGGGTACGGAGAGGCCACAAACTGACACATAAGTGGTCTCTTGCACGTTTCATTATATTGATGCATGTTTTAAGCAGAGTGTGAAATGTCTGAAAAGGAAAAGAAGGAAAAGAAGGCTGACTAGAGCGGGTCAAACCTAGCAGATGTTTAGAGACTGAAGTTTTATTAGCTTTGGTTTTATTTTATTTTGCTGACCTGCCATCTGTGAAGCATGCAAACACAATTTTTGACTTTGACAAAATCAATACAGAGGGCCACATGCTTTGCTTTATTTATGACGTGCACTTATGACACTGAACCAAAGAAGTGTGTGAGGATGCTGAGCTGCACACCTTGATTTTATTTTAATTTTATTCAGTTAATCAAAATTACAAAAATTACCCTTCTTTTACTTTTTACTATCTTGCTTTGATTAAGCTATCCAGATAGTTTTGGTTATGTTTGTTCAGAGCTTGAGATATTTAGTCCCTGCCTTTACTTCAATGTACTGGAGGTAAATTGTAAATGGGTAGTTTAGCCTATTTATGTGGCTTCTGTGGTAATTAATCTCTCTCCACCAGACAGATGTGTTAGGGTTTGTTGTTTTGTTTGCACACATTTCATTCATTACTAATTTAACTGACGAACATCACATCTTCTGGGGCTCCACCCCCGAAGTTCATGGACGCGCATTGTCATGGTAACGGACATAACCACTGCCCAAGCTACAGTTTGATAGCAGCATTAATTGCTCTGATAGTACAGGTGGCTAGCCTGGCTAACACCAAACTCATGTGAGATTATTGTGATAGCTAACCTGTGTTTATATGTCTTCATGACTGTAAACACTTTGAAAGCAGTGAACAAACACCAGATACACAGCAAGCAGCTACACAGCAGCTACCTTACTTGTAGGTTACGTTAGCACGATGCTAACGTTAGCCGCGACGCTAACGAGCAGAGCGTCAAACAGCTGTAGTAACAACTCTGCTACTTTACAGCTAACATCACAACAACAACATATCCTGACTAACTAGACAGTGAGCTGGATGTCAGCAGGTAACGTTACAGGTTATGTGAAGCAGAGCTGATGTTACTCACCTGTCCGGTAGATCAGCGTCCGCCTTCACTCTCCGGTCTGTCCGTAGGGTCTCCGTATATCCCTCCGCCGAGTCTCCGTCCGTGTCTCCGTCGGTCCCTCTGCCGAGTCTCCGTCCATCCCTCCGCCGTTATAAAACCACTCCGATGTGTCCGCGGCTCCTTGTCTGGTCAAAGTCCTTCTTTTATATTAAATATTCTTCTAACTTTCTCCTCTCTGGATGTTTCTTGGTCACCTCTCCTTCTCCACTGTGTTTGTAACAGACGTTTCTCGCCCCGCCCCCGACTGCGTCACTACGTCACACCCCCTCTCTGTCTGCCGTGAACGCGCATGAACGCTCCCTGTCTCTGATTGGCTGGAGCATTGTGGTGGCGTCTATTTGCTGCTTATTGTATGGAGTTAGATTTGTTTCATAATGTTGTGTGTGTGCAGATCGACAATCTGTGTGTAAATGTGTAATCTGTAAATATAAACACCTTCCACAAATACAAAAAAAAGATTTGTATACTCACAAAAATATTTTGCAAATTTAAAACGGATCTGCAAATACACAAACAAATTCCACAAATATAAAAAATGCATTAAATTAATTTTGTGAACTCAGTTTTTATTTGTGAATCGAAAAAACATTTGTGGATCTCAGTTCTACGCTTGTGGATTTGCTTTTTACACACACGGAGTTTTGAAACAAACTTTCCGCCGGTCCGAATGAAAATCCACTCGTATCACTCGGCTATTTTCGGATAGAAAGTGATCGTCTACTGGTGACGTCATTTCCGCATATCAAAGTAAGAGCACGCAGTCTTTCTATGAGCTTTTTAAAATGTTTATCAGCGATAAGTGACGTGCATTCATGGTTTCATGTTAATGTCATACAGTGGTTATTAGTGTGTGTTTATTTGTTCTATGTATATTATCTAGCACACACTTTCATATACATTTCTGTTTGAGTATGAAAGGCACCAGGATGCTTGTGGGCAATGTTCAGACAATTTTTATCGTTAAACAATAATAAAAAATAAATAAATAAACACAGCTATTCATAAAACAGAATGAATACAAATGCAAAATATATTATCATTATTATTATTATTTTCATTATTGTTTAACGATAAAAATTGTCTTTTAAATGCTGTGCTGAAAATGTCTAAATCTTAAACCCTATAATTTTCTACTGATTACACTAGTATTGAAAGGTTGTGAAGAGATGTCTGGATGTCAGTCACCAGCATCTTCTACAGGGGCCCTCTTTACAGGTTGGATTGTTATGACTTCTGGTCTATTTACAATGCATCTTAATCATATTTGCAATGTATAAAATCCTGCACCCTGTTCGTTCTCCCAGCCCGCAACATGAAATGTATATGAAAGTGTGTGCTAGGTAATATACATAGAACAAATAAACACACACTAATAATCACTGTATGACATTAACATGAAACCATGAATGCACGTCACTTATCGCTGATAAACATTTTAAAAAGCTCATAGAAAGACTGCGTGCTCTTACTTTGATATGCGGAAATGACGTCACCAGTAGACGATCACTTTCTATCCGAAAATAGCCGAGTGATACGAGTGGATTTTCATTCGGACCGGCGGAAAGTTTGTTTCAAAACTCCGTGTGTGTAAAAAGCAAATCCACAAGCGTAGAACTGAGATCCACAAATGTTTTTTCGATTCACAAATAAAAACTGAGTTCACAAAATTAATTTAATGCATTTTTTATATTTGTGGAATTTGTTTGTGTATTTGCAGATCCGTTTTATATTTGCAAAATATTTTTGTGAGTATACAAATCTTTTTTTTGTATTTGTGGAAGGTGTTTATATTTACAGATTACACATTTACACACAGATTGTCGATCTGCACACACACAACATTATGAAACAAATCTAACTCCATATTATTGAGACCGGACTTTTTTTTCAGCGCGCACTTAAAGGGGACAGCTAGCATATTGAGGAGAGATACAGGGATTTTGACAAAACTAATACTTAGTAAGTCTTGATCCAAGTACAGAAAAAGGTCAAGTCATTGACTCATGCTTACATTTAATTTAGCAGAATCAAAATGTGTTTAGCTTTGAGGTATTACCCCTATATGTTCAACATCATATATTATAGAACTAGTACAATGGCTCTATATAGAAGAGTGGACTTGTGCTCTACTTTAAGTATACTTCAATAAACTAACATGTGGACTAGAAGTATAAACCTCGTACACTAGTAGTATATAGATGAGTGGACTTGTTGTATACTTGAAAGTTTACTTAATAAACTTAAAATGACTTTTTATAAAGCAGAGGAATCAAACTCATTTTCATTCAAGGGCCACACACAGCCCAATTTGATCTAATGTGGGCCGGTCCATTAAAAAGATGGAAGAAAGGAAGGGAGGGAGGGAGGGAGGACAAAAGGAAGGAAGGAAGGCAGGAAGGGAGGAAGGACAAATGGAAGGAAGGTGGGAAGGAAAGAAGGAGAATGAAAGAAAGACAGGTGGAAGGACGGAAAGAATAAAAGTGAGGAAAAAAGAACGAGTAGAAATGTTCTCCATAAGTAAAGTCCATTTACCACTTACAAGCTGCCTCTCTTTTCTGCTCCTTCTATCCGTCTCTTCTCAGATACTTCTCCACATTTCATCACTACCAGAAATCCTCTCCTCTCCTCCTGCTGTTTGATATTTGTATGAATCTGAACATTTGTACGAAAGGAAGGAAAGGAGGGTGGAAGGAAAGAAGGAATGGAGGACGGAGGGAAGAAGGAAGTAAAGGAAGGAGGGAGGAAGGAATGAGGGAAAGAAGGAAGGATAGAAGGAAGGGAGGACAGACGGAAGGAAGGAAGGGAGGAGGAAGGAAAGGAGCAGGGAAGGAGGGAAAGAAAGAAGGAAAAGAGGAGGGAAGGAAAGGAGGGAGAAAGGAAGGAAGCAAGGACAGAAGGAAAGATAGAACGAGGGAAGGACAGAAGAAAGGAAGAACAGACAGAAGGAAGGAAGGGAGGAAAGAACTAATTTACGTGGTTCCTGACTGAGCAGCAATATAACACACAGCAAATAACCACAGACACCGAGCCTCTCTGATGCTAAGCAAAGTCCTTCCAAGGCAAGTCATCTCACTCGGCGGCAAAATTGGCCACGCCTCCGGGCAGCTATTTGGCCATAAGAAGACCAACCGGCTATCTAAATGAATAGGGAGAGAGCTGTATCTCCATGTCCCGAGGTCTAAGGGACATAAAAAACATATGTTTTGAAATCACGATGAAAATCAAACTATAATCGCTGAAAGGGTTTGATGGTTTGGTATCAAATTAACGTTTTAAAAGCCTTTTTCCTTACTGGCATCTGGACTGCGCATGCGCAATACTTCACGACAGTCTTCATTTACGGCAGGCACTGACAGCAAGACGTCATCTTACGCTCACAGCAGAGACAGGAGTTTGCTCACAGTCAACTTTCCCAGATCATGCCACAATTTTGGATAAAGCATTACAAAATATATGTACACAAAGTAGTATAAACTGCTGATCATGTGTTTTAAAATGTCGCTGTTGAAAATGACTTCCAAGTGTCGCAAAAACGTGACCGCGTAGGACCAGCAAAATGATTGGAGCAACGGCACCAGAAGAGGCGGGACATGTGCAAACACCGGCCATCTTGGCGTTACGTAGTTTCCCTATGCATTTCAATGGGAGTGATACGTCTCCTCTTATTATAATGTCTCTGTGCTAAGCTATCGCCGCTAAGCTAACATCGCTAAGCTAACGTCGCTAAGCTAATGTCGATAAGCTAACGTGGCTAAGCTAATGTCGTCTTAGAGCTGCAAACAAACACCTGCATCTCTTATTCTGCTCGGTTACTAAAACATTAATCCACACATTCTGTCACAAAGCTGAATGTTCTCCTTTCTCTGCAGTGTAATTGAAATGATGAATCATTGCAGCGAGGCAGCGGGTGACATTTCCTCCAGATTAAATGCGCTCAATAACGGAGTATTAGTGAGAGGAAACGCTCTGAGAATGATTAATATCAACAAGCACCTCGATAATCTAGACAGAAAATAAGATAATATAAATACCTTCAC
This sequence comes from Scomber japonicus, assembly GCF_027409825.1. Classification (NCBI taxonomy): domain Eukaryota; kingdom Metazoa; phylum Chordata; class Actinopteri; order Scombriformes; family Scombridae; genus Scomber; species Scomber japonicus. Next base: position 32,702,780 of record NC_070581.1, on the reverse strand, counting down.
TGCTCATTCACTCTCTTAAGCTTTGTGTTGTCCTTCCTTCCTTCCTTCCTTCCTTCCTTCCTTCTGTCCTTCCTTCCTTCTTTCCTCCTTCCTTCCTTCCTTCTGTCCTTCCTTTCTCTCTCTCCTTCCTTCCTTCTTTCCTCCCTTCTTCTCTCCTTCCTTCTTTCGTGCCTCCCTCCTTCTCTCTTTCTTCCCTCCCCCTACCTTCAACTCTCCTTCCTTCCTTCTTTCCTTCCTTCCTTCCTGCCTTCTGTCCTTCCTTCCTTCTTTCTGTCCTCCCTTCCTTCCGTCCTTCCTTCCTTCCTTCCTTCTGTCTTTCCTTCCTTCCTTCCTTCCTTCCTTCCTTCCGTCCTTCCTTCCTTTCCTCTCTCCCTTCCTTCTTTCCTCCCTCCCTCCTTTTCTCTTTCTTTCCTCCCCCCTACCTTCTTCCCTCCCTCCTTCCCTCTGTCCATCTTTCTTTCCTTCCTCTCTTCCTCTTTTCCTCCTACCTTCCTTCCTTCTGTCCTCCCTTCCTCTTTTCCTCCTACCTTCCTTCTTTCCTCCATCCTCCCTTCCTCCTTTCCTTTCCTCCCTCCTTCTCTCTCCTCCTCCTACCTTCTTCCCTTCCTCTTTTCCTCCTACCTTCCTTCCTTCCATCTTTCCTCCATCCATCCTCCCTTCCTCCTTTCCTTTCCTCCCTCCTCCTTCCTTCTTTCCTCCATCCCTCCTCCCTTCCTCCCTCCTTTCCTTCCTTCTTCCTTCCCTTCCTTCCTTGACTCAAGGACAACCGGAGGGTGAACAGAACGACTGAAAGCACAAAGTGGAGAAAAATGATATTTGTTGTGGTAGAATTGAGGGTAATTACAGCGGCACGGTGAATGGCAGTGTGTGTGTGTGTGTGTGTGTGTGTGTGTGTGTGTGTGTGTGTGTGTTTGTGTGTGTGTGTGTGTGTAATAAAAGATCTCTCACTTGAATCAATTACTTCCTAAGTTCTGCTAAAGATTGAGCCGTTCTCTAACAACCGTCGCATTAAATCAATGGATGACCTGCGGCCAATCAGATGCTGCCCTTTAGTGCTGTCAGTCAATGAAAAACAAATAAGTGTGGTCTTTATTTGTGTGTGTGTGTGTGTGTGTGTGTGTGTGTGTGTGTGTGAGTGAGTGAGTGAGTGAGTGTGTGTGTGAGAGAGAGAGAGAGAGAGAGAGAGAGAGAGAGAGACAGAGAGAGAGAGTGAGTAAGAACAGGAGTTATTGGATAATTGGCTTGGAGAATGAAAGGTATGCGTGGGTGGGTTCGTGTGTGTGTGTGTGTGTGTGTGTGTGTGTGTGTGTATGTGCGTGTGTGTGTGTGTGTTTGACAGACTTGCCTACTGTTTTACAATGTCTCAATCAATTTCTCAGATCAATACTCTGTTAAATTGGCTCATTTATTTCTCAACACTGAATAGAAGGAGACACATACAAACACCGCTTCACCTTGCACTCCCTCAACCAATCACTGTCTATTATGTGTGTGTGTGTGGTATACATGATCATTACACACACACACACACACACACACACACACACACATATACACTATGTGCTGCACATAAAAACATCTTAATGTGTTAGAACAAGCCGTTTACTTGGTTCCTCCCTTCCTTCCTCCCTCCTTTTCTCCCTTCCTTCCCTCCTTCATTCCTTCTTTCCTTTGTCCTTCTTTCCTTCCTTGTTCCCTCTTTCCTACCTCCCTCCAACCTTCCTCCCTTCCTTCCTTCTTTCTTCCCTCCTTCCTTCCTTCCTCCCTTCCTTCTCTCCTTCCCTTCTTCCTTCCTCCCTCCTTTCCTTCCTTTTTCCTTCCTTCCTCCCTTCCTTCCTTGACTCGAGGACAACAGGAGGGTTAACCTTCCTGTCGTCCTCCCGGGTCAAATTGACCCGTCTGTTCTGACTGTTCCTTCCGTCCTTCCTTCCTTTCCTTCCGTCCTTCCTTCCTTCCTTCCTTCCTTCCTTCCTTTCTTTCCTCCCTCCCTTCCTTCGTTCCTTTCCTTCTTTCTTTCCTTACATCCTACCTCCTTTCCATCTTTCTTCCTCCCATCCTTCTTTCCTCCCTCCTTCCTTCCTTCCTTCCTTCTTTCCTTCCCTCCTTTCCTTCCTTCCTTTCCTTCCTCTCTTCCTTCCTTCCTTTCCTTCCTTCTTTCCTTCCATCCTACCTCCTTTCCATCTTTCTTCCGTCCTTCCTTCCTTCCTTCCTTTCCTCCCTTCTTTCTTTCCTTCCTCCATTCCTTCTTCCCTTCCTTGCTTCCTTCCTCCCTCCTTTCCTTCCTTCCTTCCTCCCTTCCTCCCTCCTTTCCTTCTTTCCTTCCTCCCTTCCGTCCCCAATGACCCTGTTTCAAATCTGGTAAGGGACCTTTGTCACATATCATACTCCTTTCTCTCTCCCCTTGCTTCCTGTCGGTCTGTCTGCTACCAGCTGTCATATAAAGTCAAAAAAGCCCAAAAAATAATATATATATTTTAAAAATCTCTCTGGATCCTCCCATCACAATGTGGAGGATGTGTGTTGCACATTACTTCAACCACAGTAGCAATAACCGGTCAGATACAGTCCAAATAATAAATAACTAAAAATAAGACACATTCATTTCATTATGAATACAATGCAAATCCAGCTGACAGGAATACAGGAAGCAGCTCATGAATGATTTATCACGGTAAAGGCCACTGGCTGAAATGCACTTACATCATGCCACGATTGGCCAGCTGTGCAAAGGTTAGAAAGTTCTTCCAGGTTTTTAACTCTTATGCCTCCAGCTCTCTTTATTACATCCCTCATAATCATTTCAGTCTTTTATTTTGAAAAGCCTGCCTGCAACACTGTGAATGTCTTTGAAGAGACTTTGGCTTCAAACAATATCACATTTCCCCTCTATGATGGTCTGATGGTCTCAGATGTGGATTGGTTTCCTTGATCTTTCTCTCAAGCTGCTCACTGATCAATGACCTTTGACCTCAGCCCATTTGATGCTGTGACCAGTTTTGATCAGGTGTTCTCAGCCTGTTTCCTGTGTTCACTTTTAGTCTCCTGTCCAGGGTCGTTGCTATTTCACTGTTGTCCTGTTCCCATTGACAACCAGTGATGCCAGTAACGCGTTACTCTAATATGACGTCTTTTTTCAGTAACGACTAATCTAACGTTACTATTTCCAAACCAGTAGTCACATTAAAGTTTCTTAAATCCAAGTCACCGTGCGTTATTATTTTCTGTCATTTTCCTTAGTGAACAGATATTACTTGATTTCTTCTTGCGGCTCGGAGAGTGA
>NC_070581.1:32679500-32694500 GCF_027409825.1 Scomber japonicus | reverse complement strand
CTGATAAAATAGATTTAATTTGTAATTTTATATCTGAGAATAGTGGAACCAACCTACCTCAATGTGTTTCCTGTCATATATATATATATATATATCTGGATCCATCTGAAGAAGTATGAGTGAAAAACTAGATTAAAACATGAACCTCTCAGGAGAAGCAGCCACATATTGATCAGCTGCTAATGTCATAATAATACAAAGAGAAAATAAGACTAAATGTAGAGGGAGATTAATGAAGAGTGTGGACAGAAGAGAGGAGGAGTAAAGGAGGGGGGGGGTGTGTGAGTAAATGGGGGGGGTGATTGGGATCAATGGTTAAAGGGTAAAACTAATCTAAAAATAAAGATGTAGATAACAGGAAAGGAGCAGAGAGGAAGGGAGAGGAAATGCAAATGGATGAGAGATGGTCTGAAAGGTTAAAGAGAGAGAGAGAGAGAGAGAGAGAGAGAGGGAGGGAGAGAGAGACAGAGAGAGAGAGAGAGACAGAGAGAGAGAGAGAGAGAGGGGGAGGGAGAGAGAGAGAGAGAGACAGAGAGAGAGACAGAGAGAGAGAGAGAGAGACAGAGAGAGAGAGAGAGAGAGAGAGGGGGGGAGGGAGAGAGAGAGAGAGAGACAGAGAGAGAGACATAGAGAGAGAGAGAGAGAGAGAGACAGAGAGAGAGAGAGAGAGAGAGAGAGAGAGAGAGAGAGAGAGAGAGAGAGAGAGAGAGACAGGAAATTAAAGGTGTTGACAATCACATTGGGATTAATGAAACAGGACTGGTGAGATTTTAACCTTTCTGTCGTCCCTCTGTGCTTCTTCTTCTTCTCTGGTTTGGACATTCAGCGCGGTGTGCTCTTTCTTCTTCTTCCCCATCGGGAGGCGACTAATATCTAAATCGATGCCAACATCTCAATGCAGTCAGTCAGTCAAACAATTACTGCTTTGGGTTGGGAGGCCTCGACTTCCTTCCTCCTCCTCTTCCTCTTCCTCTTCCTTGCCCTTCTCCTCCTCCTCCTCCTCTTCCCCTTCCCCCTCCCCTTCATCCTTTCTCTTCCTCCTCCTCCTCTTCCTCATCTCTTCCTCTTCCCCCTCACCCTCCTCCCTCTCCTCTTCTTCCTCCCTCTCCTCTTCTTCCTTTTCCTCCTCCCTCTCCTCTTCTTTCTTTTCCTTCTCCCTCTCCTTCTCTCCCTCTTCCTCCTCCCTCTCCTCTTCTTCCTCTTCCTACTCCCTCTCCTCCTCTCCCTCCTCTCCCTCCTCTTCTTCCTCTTCCTCCTCCTCCTCCCCTTCCCTTTCCTCCTCCTCCTCCTTTTCCTCTTCCCCTCCTCTACCACTTCCTCCCTCCTCTTCCCCCTCCTCTTCCTCTTCTTCCCCCCCTCCTCTGTTGTCACAAACAAGCAACGTGTCATTTTCCCAGCAGAGATTGATTATCATGTTTCATGACAGAGATCAGGGAAGTGTGACGGTGGCGCCAATTAAATCTGCTCCTCCGTCTCTGTTTTCTGTTTTCTGTCGCTGCCTGATCAGAAATTAAGATTTTTTTTCTTGATGACAGCAGACATAAACAAACAATTACAATCTTGACGTTCTCAACAGAGCTTCGTGGTAAATCTGCAGAAACAAGACACAGTAACAGTGATTCTTGAGGCTTTATCTTTGAAAGACTGTGTAAAGTGAATTCAGACATTTTCTTCTAAACACATTAAATAGGTCATAAATGTATTTCTAAAAAAGGTGTAAAAAGCATTTCAACCATTTAGATTTGAATTGTGGAGCTAGGCTTCACAAACTGTGTTTCAAGATTTCTGTGTTCAGGATTTAGTGATTAGCATAAACCCGCCCCTGCTGCTGTAGAGGTATAAATACATTCAGCACACACTACTACTACTACAGTCTACAGTTAGCCAGTTAGCTGAGTTAGCCACTGTGTTAGCCGCCGAGCTAGCAGCTGAGTTAGCAGCTGAGTTAGCCGCCGAGCTAGCCGCTGAGTTAGCCTCCGAGCTAGCAGCTGAGCTAGCAGCAGAAGCTCTCAGACGTAGCGTCCATGTTTCTGGTAGAGGTGGTGACTTTGATTGACAGGTGACACTTGGTAGGGGGCGGGGCTTCAGCGTTTGGGAGCAGAGAAAGAGGCTGTTTTTTACACAACTTTGAAGCCTAATTTCATATATTTTTAGCGACTTTTTAAATCATTCAAATTTGGCAGGGTGGTTAACTAAAAAAGAAAAAATAAGAGAAAATAAAAATATGATATAACAAAACAGGTGTAATTTAATAATGCAGTCCGAAAAAAGATGTAATTATTATCTTGTTTTTGCAGAATCTGTATTATTTGTAGAGTTTCTGTCAAAGGTTTGATATTCAGCTTCCTGTTTACTCACCAAGCAGCATGTATCCAGTTATCTGCTCTGCAACACTATTCTTTTTAATTAAATGGTAAATTTAACAGAATGCAATCCGGTTCCTGCAGACTGTTGTTTGGGTTATATAACGAAAATATAAATTATGTAGGAAACAAGATTTGGGACCACACACACACACACACACACACACACACACACACACACACACACACACACACACACACACACACACACACACACCATACATCACATGCAATGCAGTGATTTGCTGTTGTGGTACATAGTAGTAAATATTGCATGTCTCTCTCCGCTGTGTGCGTGTGTGTGTGCTTGTGTGTGTGTGTGTGTGTGTGTGTGTGTGTGCATGTGCGTGCATGTGTGTGTGTATGCCTCTACATCACTTCCTTGTCACCTCAGGAGCAAACAGTGAGGGCATTGATCTACGCCCGTCTGCCAGGAGCCGACAAGCTGAACACACACACACACACACACACACACACGTTGTATATGTTTCTCTGTTACCGTGGGTAAAGGTACACACTTCGATCCAGAGCGTAGAATATTTATCGTGCAGGTCTTCTGGTGAAATGATGAATGGGAGGCAGAACACACAGATTGAACCTGAGCCTCAGTAACAGCAGGCTGATGCTTCCTTGTCTCCAAACTACACACATATTAACATCCTCTACAGTAAGAGCTCTACATTTATATCCAGCTGCTTTTATTTCATTTATTTTCTATTCGTGCATTAAAAAAGGGACATTTTCTATTTTTATATGCTGTTATATCTCAGATGTATAGTGAAGTGAGGTTTTAACCCTTTACATGCTGCTCATATTCTGACTCATAGGGAGCCAAAAGGCGTGGGTCATAGGAGCCAAAAGGCGTGCTAAGGTGCCCTCTTGGGAGCCAAAACGGTGTGCTAAGGTGCCCTCTTGGGAGCCAGAACGCGGGCTAAGGTGCCCTCTTGGTAGCCAAAACGCGTGCTAAGGTGCCCTCTTGGTAGCCCAAAGCGCGTGCTAAGGTGCCCTCTTGGGAGCCAGAACACGTGCTAAGGTGCCCTCTTGGGAGCCAAAACGAGTGCTAAGGTCCCTTCTGGGAGCCAAGACACATGCTAAGGTGCCCTCTTGAGAGCCAGAACACATGTGTTGGAATTATTGTATATAAGTTATCCATATTTACCCATTCTATGATCATTAACCTTTATAGTCTACAAGCATGCTGTTTTAAAGTTGTTTTTCAGGACTTGTGTCCCTGCTGACGGAAGTCTCCGAAGTGTGGTGTGACCACCATTGATCAACTTGAGACCCTGATCAGAAAATCTTTAAAGTGTGTGACCGATTTGTGACCCCCACTCTTTAGAGCAGCAACACTATGTAAATTAGGGGACACCTGAACCAAATAAAAACAGAGGGTTCGGCAAGTTTTGCTCAGAACGGGTTGGAGATTGAAACTGAGCAGATCTCTGTCCGCTCTCCTTGCAAGTAGAAACTCTAATCCTGTTGTCTTGTCTTCTTTTGTTTGATAATTTTAAGTGTTTTAGGTTGCCTGAACCTGACAACATGCTAAGGTGCCCTCTTGAGAGCCGAAAGGCGTGCTAAGGTGCCCTCTTGGGAGCCAGAACGCGTGCTAAGGTGCCCTCCTGGGAGCCAGAACGCGTGCTAAGGTGCCCTCCTGGGAGCCAGAACGCGTGCTAAGGTGCCCTCTTGGGAGCCAGAACGTGTGCTAAGGTGCCCTCTTGGGAGCCAGAACGCGTGCTAAGGTGCCCTCTTGGGAGCCAGAACGCGTGCTAAGGTGCACTCTTAGGAGCCAGAACACGTGCTAAGGTGCCCTCTTGGGAGCCAGAACGCGTGCTAAGGTGCCCTCCTAGGAGCCAAAACGCGTGCTAAGGTTCCCTCTTGGGAGCCAGAAGGCGTGCTAAGGTGCCCTCCTGGTTGGCAAAAGGCGTGCTAAGGTGCCCTCTTGGGAGCCAGAACGCGTGCTAAGGTGCCCTCTTGGGAGCCAGAACGCGTGCTAGGGTGCCCTCTTAGGAGACAGAACGCATGCTAAGGTGCTCTCCTGGTTGGCAAAAGGCGTGCTAAGGTTCCCTCTTGGGAGCCAGAACGCGTGCTAAGGTGCCCTCCTAGGAGCCAAAACGCGTGCTAAGGTTCCCTCTTGGGAGCCAGAAGGCGTGCTAAGGTGCCCTCCTGGTTGGCAAAAGGCGTGCTAAGGTGCCCTCTTGGGAGCCAGAACGCGTGCTAAGGTGCCCTCTTGGGAGCCAGAACGCGTGCTAAGGTGCCCTCTTAGGAGACAGAACGCATGCTAAGGTGCTCTCTTGGGAGACAGAACGCATGCTAAGGTGCCCTCTTGGGAGACAGAACGCATGCTAAGGTGCTCTCTTGGGAGCCAGAACGTGTGCTAAGGTGCCCTCTTGAGAGCCAGAACGTGTGCTAAGGTGCCCTCTTGGGAGCCAGAACGCGTGCTAAGGTGCTAAGGTGCCCTCTTGGGAGCCAAAACGTGTGCTAAGGTGCCCTCTTGAGAGCCAAAATGCGTGCTAAGGTGCCCTCTTGAGAGCCAAGACGCGTGCTAAGGTGCCCTCTTGGGAGCCAGAACGCGTGCTAAGGTGCCCTCTTGGGAGCCAAAACGCGTGCTAAGGTGCCCTCTTGGAGCCAGAACGCGTGCTAAGGTGCCCTCTTGGGAGCCAAAACGTGTGCTAAGGTGCCCTTTTGGGAGCCAAAACGCGGGCTAAAGTGCCCTCTTGGGAGTCAGAACGTGTGCTAAGGTGCCCTCTTGGGAGCCAAAACGCGGGCTAAAGTGCCCTCTTGAGAGCCAGAACACTTGCTAAGGTGCCCTCTTGGGAGCCAAAAGGCGTGCTAAGGCCCCCTCTTGGGAGCCAGAACGCGGGCTAAGGTGCCCTCTTGGGAGCCAGAACGCGTGCTAAGGTGCCCTCTTGGGAGCCAGGACGCATGCTAAGGTGCCCTCTTGAGAGCCAAGACGCGTGCTAAGGTGCCCTCTTGGGAGCCAAAATGTGTGGTAAGGTGCCCTCTTGGGAGCCAGAACGTGTGCTAAGGTGCCCTCTTGGGAGCCACAACGCGCTAAGGTGCCCTCTTGGGAGCCAAAATGTGTGGTAAGGTGCCCTCTTGGGAGCCAGAACGTGTGCTAAGGTGCCCTCTTGGGAGCCAGAACGCGCTAAGGTGCCCTCTTGGGAGCCAGAACGCGGGCTAAGGTGCCCTCTTGGGAGCCAGAACGTGTGCTAAGGTGCCCTCTTGGGAGCCAGAACGTGTGCTAAGGTGCCCTCTTGGGAGCCAGAACGTGTGCTAAGGTGCCCTCTTGGGAGCCAGAACGTGTGCTAAGGTGCCCTATTGGGAGCCAGAACGCATGCTAAGGTGCCCTCTTGGGAGCCAAAACGCGTGCTAAGGTGCCCTCCTGGGAGCTAAAAGGCGTGCTAAGGTGCCCTCTTGGGAGACAGAACGCATGCTAAGGTGCCCTCTTGGGAGCCAAACGCATGCTAAGGTGCCCTCCTGGGAGCTAAAAGGCGTGCTAAGGTGCCCTCTTGGGAGACAGAACGCATGCTAAGGTGCCCTCTTGGGAGCCAGAACGTGTGCTAAGGTGCCCTCTTGGGTGCCAGAACGCGTGCTAAGGTGCCCTCTTGGGAGCCAAAATGCGTGCTAAGGTGCCCTCTTGGGAGCCAAAAGACGTGCTAAGGTGCCCTCTTGGGAGCCAGAACGCGTGCTAAGGTGCCCTCTTGGGAGCCAAAACGCGCTAAGGTGCCCTCTTGGGAGCCAGAACGTGTGCTAAGGTGCCCTCTTGGGAGCCAGAAGGCGTGCTAAGGTGCCCTCTTGGGAGCCAGAACGTGTGCTAAGGTGCCCTCTTGGGAGCCAAAACGCGTGCTAAGGTGCCCTCTTGGGAGCCAGAAGGCGTGCTAAGGTGCCCTCTTGGGAGCCAGAACGCGTGCTAAGGTGCCCTCTTGGGAGCCAAAACGCGTGCTAAGGTGCCCTCTTGGGAGCCAAAACGCGTGCTAAGGTGCCCTCTTGGGAGCCAGAACGCGTGCTAAGGTGCCCTCTTGGGAGCCAGAACGCTTGCTAAGGTGCCCTCTTCGGAGCCAGAACCAAATGCGTGCTAAGGTGCCCTCTTGGGAGCCAGAACGTGTGCTAAGGTGCCCTCTTGGGAGCCAGAACGTGTGCTAAGGTGCCCTCTTGAGAGCCAGAACGCGTGCTAAGGTGCCCTCTTGGGAGCCAAAACGAACGCGTGCTAAGGTGCCCTCTTGGGAGCCAGAACGCGTGCTAAGGTGCCCTCTTGGTAGCCAGAACGCGTGCTAAGGTGCCCTCTTGGGAGCTAGAACACATGCTAAGGTGCCCTCTTGGGAGCCAAAACGCGTGCTAAGGTGCCCTCTTGGGAGCTAGAACACATGCTAAGGTGCCCTCTTGGGAGCCAAAACGCGTGCTAAGGTGCCCTCTTGGGAGCCAGAACGCGTGCTAAGGTGCCCTCTTGGGAGCCAGAACGCGTGCTAAGGTGCCCTCTTGAGAGCCAGAAGGCGTGCTAAGGTGCCCTCTTGGGAGCCAGAATGTGTGCTAAGGTGCCCTCTTGAGAGCCAGAAGGCGTGCTAAGGTGCCCTCTTGGGAGCCAGAACGTGTGCTAAGGTGCCCTCTTGGGAGCCAGAACGCGTGCTAAGGTGCCCTCTTGGGAGCCAGAACGTGTGCTAAGGTGTCCTCTTGGGAGCCAAAAGGCGTGCTAAGGTGCCCTCTTGGGAGCCAAAAGGCGTGCTAAGGTGCCCTCTTGGGAGCCAAAACACGTGCTAAGGTGCCCTCTTGGGAGCCAGAACGCGTGCTAAGGTGCCCTCTTGGGAGCCAGAACGCGTGCTAAGGTGCCCTCTTGGGAGCCAAAACGCGGGCTAAGGTGCCCTCTTGGGAGCCAGAACGCGTGCTAAGGTGCCCTCTTGGGAGCCAAAACGCGGGCTAAGGTGCCCTCTTGGGAGCCAAAACGCGGGCTAAGGTGCCCTCTTGGGAGCCAGAACGCGTGCTAAGGTGCCCTCTTGGGAGCCAGAACGCGTGCTAAGGTGCCCTCTTGGGAGCCAAAACGCGGGCTAAGGTGCCCTCTTGGGAGCCAGAACGCGTGCTAAGGTGCCCTCTTGGGAGCCAGAACGCGTGCTAAGGTGCCCTCTTGGTAGCCAGAATGTGTGCTAAGGTGCCCTCTTGGGAGCCAAAAGGCGTGCTAAGGTGCCCTCTTGGGAGCCAAAACGCGTGCTAAGGTGCCCTCTTGGGAGCCAAAACGTGTGCTAAGGTGCCCTCTTGGGAGCCAAAAGGCGGGCTAAGGTGCCCTCTTGGGAGCCAGAACGTGTGCTAAGGTGCCCTCTTGAGAGCCAGAACGCGGGCTAAGGTGCCCTCTTGGGAGCCAGAACGTGTGCTAAGGTGCCCTCTTGAGAGCCAGAACGCGTGCTAAGGTGCCCTCTTGGGAACCAGAACACGTGCTAAGGTGCCCTCTTCGGAGCCAAAAGGCGTGCTAAGGTGCCCTCTTGAGAGCCAGAACGTGTGCTAAGGTGCCCTCTTGGGAGCCAAAGGGCATGCTAAGGTGCTCTCCTGGGAGCCAAAACGCGTGCTAAGGTGCCCTCTTGGGAGCCGAAACGCGTGCTAAGGTGCCCTCTTGGAGCCAGAACGTTTGCTAAGGTGCCCTCTTGGGAGCCAGAACGCGTGCTAAGGTGCCCTCTTGGGAGCCAGAACGCGTGCTAAGGTGCCCTCTTCGGAGCCAAAAGGCGTGCTAAGGTGCCCTCTTGGGAGCCAGAACGTGTGCTAAGGTGCCCTCTTGAGAGCCAGAACGCATGCTAAGGTGCCCTCCTGGGAGCCAGAACGTGTGCTAAGGTGCCCTCTTTGGAGCCAGAAGGCGTGCTAAGGTGCCCTCTTGGGAGCCAGAAGGCGTGCTAAGGTGCCCTCCTGGGAGCCAGAACGTGTGCTAAGGTGCCCTCTTTGGAGCCAGAAGGCGTGCTAAGGTGCCCTCTTGGGAGCCAGAAGGCGTGCTAAGGTGCCCTCTTGGGAGCCAGAACGTGTGCTAAGGTGCCCTCTTGGTTGGCAAAACACACTAAACTGCCCTCTTCAGTGGCGAGAACCTGCTGTATGTGCCCTTTTTGTTTTCTTTTCGCACCTGCCCTTCAAAAAGTCTGTGCACGCCACTGGACCCATATTATTATTATCATCATCTTCCGGCTCCTGCAGAGACAGAGAACGTCCAGTCCCACTGCACAGCTGTGATGATGATGGGTAATGATGTGCTCTTTGAGTGTAATTTATTTGAGTGTGACCTCAGCTCTCTGATTCTCTCTGTTTCTATATTGATCATCCTGTCGTCCTCTGGAGAATACGTTAACATTAAAGTATCGGACATAGCTAGCTGACCTGTTACACCTTCATTTATTATACAGTATACACTCAGGGCCTGATTTACTAAGATCCCAAATAAAGGTACTAAACAGCAGCACAGTGTAATAGATTGTGTGTTTAGTTGTGTGTTTAGCAGTTGATCTACTCAGTATAACTTCATAAATGAAAACAGGAGCATCAGGAGCAGACAGCAGTATTTAAATGAGGGTTTTGTGTCTTAATGGAGAGTTTGGACGAGCAGAAAGCTGCAAGAACAAAATGAAATGTGATCAGGTTCTAGTGAAGAGGTTAACTAATATATTGAGTTAGAACAAAAACTCATATTACCAGAAAAACCCACATATGGAGATTATTATTTAGTAAAACCAGAATATTCCACTCTAAAATATTAACAGGTGGAAAAACTCCAAACTACTGATATCACATTCATTACGGTAAACTACTAATATTACATTCATTACGGTAAACGTACTAATATTACATTCATTACAGTAAACTACTAATATTACATTCATTACAGTAAACTACTAATATCACATTCATTACAGTAAACTACTAATATCACATTCATTACGGTAAACTACTAATATCACATTCATTACGGTAAACTACTAATATTACATTCATTACGGTAAACGTGCTAAAATTACATTTATTACGGTAAATTACTAATATTACGTTAATTACGGTAAATGTGCTAATATTACATTCATTACGGTAAACGTGCTAAAATTACATTTATTACGGTAAATTACTAATATTACGTTCATTACGGTAAACTACTAATATTACATTCATTACGGTAAACTACTGATATTACATTCATTACGGTAAACTACTAATATTACATTCATTACGGTAAACTACTAATATTACATTCATTATGGTAAACTACTAATATTACATTCATTACGGTAAACTACTAATATTACATTCATTATGGTAAACTACTAATATTACATTCATTACGGTAAACTACTAATATTACATTCATTATGGTAAACTACTAATATTACATTCATTACGGTAAACGTACTAATATTACATTCATTACGGTAAACTACTAATATTACATTCATTACGGTAAACTACTAATATTACATTCATTACGGTAAACTACTAATATTACATTCATTACGGTAAACGTACTAATATTACATTCATTACGGTAAACTACTAAAATTACATTTATTACGGTAAACGTACTAATATACATTCATTACGGTAAACGTACTAATATTACATTCATTACGGTTAACTACTAATATTACATTCATTACGGTAAACTACTAACATTACATTCATTATGGTAAACTACTAATATTATATTCACTACGGTAAACTACTAATATTACATTCATTATGGTAAACTACTAATATTACATTCATTACGGTAAACTACTAATATTACATTCATTACGATAAACGTGCTAATATTACATTCATTACGGTAAACTACCAATATTACATTCATTACGGTAAATTACTAATATTACATTCATTACGGTAAATGTGCTAATATTACATTCATTACGGTAAACTACTAATATTACATTCATTACGGTAAACTACTAATATTACATTCATTACGGTAAACTACTAATATTACATTCATTACGGTAAATTACTACTTATTCTGCTGCTGTGTAACTTCAATTTCCTCCCTGCATGGGATCAAAAAGTGTTGACTATGTGTTTATACCTGCACAACTTTTTCTCTCTCAAGCTCCAAATATAGGAAATAAATACAAATGGAATCAGTTTAAAACCAAATAAAGTGTAAAGTCGAAGGTAATGAAGATCCACAGGAACAATAAGAACATGTTTGGACTGAATAACACTGAGAAAACCAGCAGTGGGACAATAAAGGATGATAAAAATAGATTAGAAAAGGAAAGTTTAGTCTTGAATACGATCTAGAAATCTAAATTAAATCGACTGAAAACTAAATATAAAAGTTTACTTCAAGTGGAAAAAAGCAGTTCTGCACAAAGTAAAAGCTTTTTTCTGAGGAGCATCGTGAACATTAGAGAGAGAGACGAGGAGAAGATGTGACCCAAAGGATAGACAGAGGAGAGATGAAATGAAGGAACTGGTTTGGGAGGAGGGAGAAGTCATCCAGCTCAGAGTGTAATAGTGTAAAGTAATGTGAATGAATGATGGGAGGCTAAAGGGGAGGAAGGACAGATGGAAGGAAGGAAGGATGGAAGGAGGAAGGAGCAAAGAAAGAGGGGAGGAGGGGAAGAAGGAACAGTCAAAAAAGATGGGGTCAACGACACAAGGGTTAAGATATTGGATTTTGATTTTGGTGTCTTAATTCATAAATAAATCATATCATACATCATAAGAGATTAATACTTTTAACTGGAAGCACTTTATCAAAGAAGGGACTAGTGGAAAGGGTGAGTTTTAAGGATTATCTGGAAGGAGGAAGGAAGAGGGAGGGAGGAAGGAAGGAAAGGAGGGAGGGAGGAAGGAAGGAAAGGAGGAAGAAGGAAGGAAAGGAGGTAGGGAGGAAGGAAGGAAGGAAAGGAGGAAGGAAGGGAGAAAGACAGACGGAAAGGAGGGAGGGAGGAAGGATGGAAAGGAGGAATAAGGAAGGAAAGGAGGGAGGGAGGGAGGAAGGAAGGAAGGAAGGAAAGGAGGGAGGGAGGTAGGATGGAAAGGAGGAAAAAGGAAGGAAAGGAGGGAGGGAGGAAGACAGACGGAAAGGAGGAAGGAAGGGAGGAAGAAGGAAGGAAAGGAGGGAGGGAGGAAGGATGGAAAGGAGGAAGAAGGAAGGAAAGGAGGGAGGGAGGAAGACAGACGGAAAGGAGGAAGGAAGGGAGAAAGACAGACGGAAAGGAGGAAGGAAGGGAGGAAGAAGGAAGGAAAGGAGGGAAGGAGGAAGGATGGAAAGGAGGAATAAGGAAGGAAAGGAGGAAGAAAGAAAGAAAGGAGGGAGGAAAGGAGGAAGGAAGGAAGGAAAGAAGGAAAGGAGGGAGGGAGGAAGGAAGGGAGGAAGAAATTGGAGCGAGGTGCAGCTTAAAACATCAGACACATTATAGTGGAAAGAGCGAGTTTTAAGGATTATCTGGAAGGACACTCTGCTGCTGTTCAACTATTAACCCTTTATAGGGCACTCATTGAAAAGAAGGGAGGAAGGAAGGGAAGGAAGGAAGGAAGGGAAGGAAGGAAGGAGGGAGGAAGGAAGGGAGGGAGGAAGGAAGGAAGGAGGGAGGAAGGAAAGGAAGGAAGGTAGGGGGGAGGGAGGGAGGAAAGAAGGAAGGAAGGAAGGGAAGGAAGGACGAAGGAAGGAAGGAAGGTAGGGAAGAGGAAAGAAAGAGAGAAGGAGGGAGTGAGGAAGGGAAGAAGGAAGGAAGAAGAAAGGGAAGGAAAGAAGGAAGGGAGGAGAGAAGGAGGGAGGGAGGAAGGACAGATGGGGGAAGGAAGGATGGAGGAAGGAAAGAAGGAAGGAAGGAGAGAAGGAGGGAGGGAGGAAGAACAGATGGAAGGATGGAAAGGAAAGAAGGACGGAGGAAATAAGGAACGAGGGAGGGAGAAAGGAAAAGAGGAAGGGGAGAAAGAAGGCAGGGAGGAAGGACAGGAAAGAAGGAAGGAAGGAAGGAAGGATATTTTGGGATATTTACAGAAGTTACCAAATATAATTATTTGCCCAATAAAGGGTTAAAATGTTTTTTTTTTTAATGTTGTAAGAAACACATTTATATTTATCTTCATGGTGGAGGCTGAGAGCTCAAAGCCTGGACAAATAAAGAAGCAAAGCCACTACTGAGCATAAAGAGAGGAAATACATTTTATTCTGTTCTGCATAAATCCTCAAAGGAATGATTTCAACATTAGCATGACAGAGGAGCACATATCTCACTCATGGCTCTGTGATGCTGCAGTATGAGGAGAAACATGGAGGGAATAGGAAGCAGCGTAGAGGGAAATCATCTCAGCCTGGTTCTCTCTCTCTTTTAGAAATATGTGTCATCCTAACAACCTAACAACCTAACAACCTAACAACCGGGGAAATCTCCTCTACGGGGAATCCATCCAAACATCCGCTGAGACTTCGTGGCTTTGACGACGATCACGACTCGTCATTATGTCATTTTTAAAGCTTAAAAGCAACAGCTATATGAGGATTTACTGGATTCTTCACACTGCCCCGCCCCATCCCTTTTTCTTTCCCTTGATGATTCCCCTATCTAATGTCTTTATCTACTTTCCATTTAAATGCAACACCTGAAAAGATTCATAGAGTTGGTGGAAAAATGGCGGAAAGAAAAGATTCAGCGGGAATAAAGCGGCTCCATCAAGCTGCTGGAAGAAGGAAAGGAGGGAGGGAGGAAGAAGGAAGGAATGGAAGGAAGGAGGGAAGGGAGGAAGGTTGTTGTTGTCCCTCCCTCCCTCCTTCCTTCCTTCCTTCCTTCCTTCCTCCTTTCCTTCCTTCCTTCTTCCTTCCTCCCTCCCTCCCTCCTTTCCTTCCTTCTTCCTTCCTTCCTCCCTTCCTCCCTCCCTCCTTTCTTTCCTCCTTTCCTCCCTCCCTCCCTCCTTTCCTTCCTTCTTCCTCCCTCCCTCCTTTCCTTCCTTCTTCCTCCCTTCCATCCTTCCCTCTTCTTCCCATCCATCCATCTTTTCTTCCTTCCTTCCTTCCTCCCTCCCTCCTTTCCTTCCTTCTTCCTCCCTCCCTCCTTTCCTTCCTTCTTCCTCCCTTCCATCCTTCCCTCTTCTTCCCGTCCATCCATCCTTCCTTCCTTCCTTCCTCCCTCCCTCCTTTCTTTCCTCCTTTCCTCCCTCCCTCCCTCCTTTCCTTCCTTCTTCCTCCCTTCCATCCTTCCCTCTTCTTCCCATCCATCCATCTTTTGTTCCTTCCTTCCTCCCTCCCTCCCTCCGTCCCTCCTTTCCTTCCTTCTTCCTCCCTTCCATCCTTCCTCCTTTCCTTCCTTCTTCCTCCCTTCCATCCTTCCTCCTTTCCTCCCTCCCTCCCTCCTTTCCTTCCTTCTTCCTCTCTTCCATCCTTCCTCCCTCCCTCCCTCCTTTCCTTCCTTCTTCCTCCCTCCCTCTTTCTCCCTTCCTTCGAGGACAACAGGAGGATGTCAGACATATGAGCAAAGTGAGCTCATTCATATGCTTTTTATAATATACACTCTTGAGATGAATATAAAGGTTCTGTGATTGTTTCCTGGAGATAAATGGGAAGCACTTCCTGCTAACTGAGCCACAGAGTGTTGCAATGAGGGTGTTTCGTATGGAGGAGGAGGAGGGAGGAAGGAAGAAAGGAAAGGAGTAAGGAGGGAGGGAGGGAGGAAGAATGAAGGAAGGAAAGGAGGGAGTCATTCTGTGATTGTTTCCTGGAGATAAATGGGAAGCACTTCCTGCTAACTGAGCCACAGAGTGTTGCAATGAGGGTGTTTCGCATCATTTTGGCCAATTACTCCATTCAGCAAGAGGCAGCAAATGAGGAACACTCAACTATAGAAAATGTGAAGAATGAAACTGTACTTTCTTTACGTTTTCCTTCGTCCCTTCCTCCTTTCCTTCCTTCTTCCTCCCTTCCTCCTTTCCTTCCTTCTTCCTCCCTTCCATCATTCCCTCTTCTTCCCATCCATCCATCCTTCCTTCCTTCCTCCCTCCCTCCTTTCCTTCCTTCTTCCTCCCTTCCATCCTTCCCTCTTCTTCCCATCCATCCTTCCTTCCTTCCTTCCTTCCTCCCTCCCTCCCTCCTTTCCTTCCTTCTTCCTTCCTTCCTCCCTCCCTCCTTTCCTTCCTTCTTCCTTCCTTCCTCCCTCCCTTCTTTCCTTCCTTCTTCCTCCCTCCCTCCTTTCCTTCCTTCTTCCTCCCTCCCTCCTTTCCTTCCTTCTTCCTCCCTCCCTCCCTCCTTTCCTTCCTTCTTCCTCCCTCCCTCCTTTCCTTCCTTCTTCCTCCCTTCCATCCTTCCCTCTTCTTCCCATCCATCCATCCTTCCTTCCTTCCTTCCTTCCTCCTTCCTCCCTCCCTCCTTTCCTTCCTTCTTCCTTCCTCCCTCCCTCCTTTCATTCCTTCTTCCTTCCTCCCTCCCTCCTTTCCTTCCTTCTTCCTCCCTTCCTTCTTCCTCCCTTCCATCCTTCCCTCTTCTTCCCATCCATCCATCTTTTCTTCCTTCCTCCCTCCCTCCCTCCCTCCGTCCCTCCTTTCCTTCCTTCTTCCTCCTTTCCTCCCTCCCTCCTTTCCTTCCTTCTTCCTCCTTTCCTCCCTCCCTCCTTTCCTTCCTTCCTTCCTCCCTTCCATCCTTCATTCTTCCTCCCTTCCATCCTTCCTCCGTCCCTCCTTTCCTTCCTTT
>NC_070581.1:32663306-32679000 GCF_027409825.1 Scomber japonicus | reverse complement strand
CTCCTTCCCTTCCTTCCTTCCTTCCTCCCTCCCTCTTTTCCTCCCTCCCTCCCTCCGTCTTTTCCTCCCTCCCTCCCTCCCTCCCTCCCTCTTTTCCCCCCTCCCTTCTGTTCCTTCTTCCTTCATCCCTAACCCTAACCCTTCCTTCTTCCTTCCTCCCTTCCTTCCTTCTTTCCATTCCTTTCTTTCCTCCCCATTACCTTCCTCCCTTCCTTCCTTCTTTCCTTCTTTACTTTCCTTTCCTCCCTTCCTCCCTCCTTCCTCCCTTCCTCCCTCCTTTCCTTCCTTTCGTCTGCTAAGTGGAGTCTCTTACATATTAACCATTACATACTGCTCTTCTAAAAACACCTTATGCACATTTCTCTTAGCTGGAGCTTTTCCTAATGTGATCTATGAAATAAAAAGGAGGGAGGAAGGGAGGGAGGAAAGGAAAGAAGAGAGGAAGAAAAAAGGAAAAGAGGAAGGGAGGAAGGAAGGTAAAGGGGAGGAAAGAAAGAGAAGGAGGGAGGGAGGAAGGAAGGACGAAGGAAGGAAGGACAGACGGAAGGATGGAAGGGAGGAAGGAAGGAACAGTCAAACAGACAGGAAGGTTAATACTTAGTGTGTGATGTCCTGTATGATGTGAACATGTACAGAACTCAGCAATTCTAGTAAGAACGAGGGGAAAAGTAATAGAGGAAGAAAGAAAGAGTGAACAAAAGCTATTAGGATTCATGGCCGACTGCCTAAAGACATGGCTACATTTCAGCCAGACACCATTTCAGGACTATTTATTGGCAGAAATGGACCTTCAGCTTCATTTATTGCAGAATGTTTGGAGCTTGATGTTTTCTCCCTGAAGCAATCAGACCAGTGAGTGAGGGTCTGATGGCCGATCATTAAAACTCCCACAGGCCTGATGCTGAGGGCTGAGGGTCTGTGGGTCAACCTGCAGGCTGTCTGCTGCTGGACGCCCATTCAGACCTGCTGAGGCAGAAAGATGGAGATGGAGATGGGAAGGTGGTGATGGCAATGTGTGGGGGTGGGGGGGGGGTGATGGTGATAGGGTGGAGGGGGGATAAAAGAGACTGAAGAGGAGGAGGAGGAGGAGGCCACACAGGAGGAGGCCACAGCTGTAGAGAAACAAGTGTCTCAATGTGGTGGGGGGAAGGAAGGAAGGAAGGAAAGGAGGGAGAAATGGAGGAAGAAGGAAGGAAGGTAGGGAGGGAGAAAGGAAGGAAAGAAGGAAGGTAATGGGAAGGAAAGAAAGAGAAGGAGGGAGGGAGGAAAGAAGGGAGGAAGGAAGAAGGAAGGAAAGGAGGGACGAAGGAAGGGAGGAAAGGAAGGTAGGAGAGAGGGAGGGAGGGAGGGAGGGAGGGAGGAAGGTAATGGGGAGGAAAGAAAGAGAAGGAGGTAGGGAGGAAGGAAGGAAAGGAGGGACGAAGGAAGGGAGGAAAGGAAGGTAGGAGAGAGGGAGGGAGGGAGGGAGGGAGGGAGGAAGGAGGAAGGAGGAAGGAAGGTAATGGGGAGGAAAGAAAG
Organism: Scomber japonicus; assembly: GCF_027409825.1. Classification (NCBI taxonomy): domain Eukaryota; kingdom Metazoa; phylum Chordata; class Actinopteri; order Scombriformes; family Scombridae; genus Scomber; species Scomber japonicus. The sequence goes on along the minus strand of NC_070581.1, from coordinate 32,677,482 downwards.
AGAAGGAGGTAGGGAGGAAGGAAGGAAAGGAGGGAGGAAGGAAGGGAGGAAGAAGGAAGGAAATGAGGGAGGAAAGGAGGAAAGGAACGAAGGAAGGTAGGGAGGGAGAAAGGAAGGGAGGGAGGAAGGAAGGAAGGAAAGAAAGGAGGGAGGAAGGAAGGAAAGGAGGAAGGAAGGAAAGAAGGAAGGTAATGGGAGGAAAGAAAGAGAAGGAGGAAGGGAGGAAAGAAGGGAGGAAGGAAGGAAAGGAGGGAGGAAGAAAGGAAAGTAAAGAAGGAAGATAGGGAGGGAGAAAGGAAGGGAGGGAGGGGGGGAGGAAGGAAAGAAAGAAAGAAAGAAAGAAAGAAAGAAGAAGGAGGTAGGGAGGAAAGAAGGGAGGAAGGAAGAAGGAAGGAGGGAGGCCGATTCAGAGCTGCTGAGGCAGAAAGCTGGAGATGGGAAGGTGGTGGTGGCAATGGGTGGGGGTTAAGAGGAGGAGGAGGCCACAGCTGCAGAGAAACAAGTGTCTCAGTGTGGTGGTGGGGTGGGGGGAAGGAAGGAAGGAAAGGAGGGAGGAAGAAGGAAAGGAAAGAAGGAAGGTAGGGAGGTAGGAAGGAAGGAATGGAAAGAGGGAAGGTAGGAAGGAAGGAAGGAAGGAAGGAAGGAAGGTAGGTAATGGGGAGGAAAGAAAGAGAGAAGGAGGGAGGAAGGAAAGAAGGAAGGAATGAAGGAAGGAAGGAGGGAAGGAAAGGAGGGAGGGAGGAAGGAAGGGAGGAAAGGAAAGGAAAGGAAGAAGGTAGCAGGGAGGGAGGAAAGAAGGGAGAAACGAACGAACGACGGAAGGAGGGAAGGAAAGGTGAGGGAGGGAGGGACGAAGGGAAGGAAAGGCGGAGGAGGGAGGAAGGCGGAGGAGGGAGGAAGGCAGAGGAGGGAGGGAGGAGGGAGGGAGGGAGGAAAGACAGAAGGAAGGAAGAAAGGGGGATGGAGGAAAGAGAGAAGGAGGGAGGCCGATTCAGAGCTGCTGAGGCAGAAAGATGGAGATGGGAAGGTGGTGATGGGGAGGAGGGGGTGATGGGTGGGGGGGGGGGTAAAAGAGACGGAGGAGGAGGAGGAGGAGGAAGCCACAGCTGCAGAGGAACAAGTGTCTCAGTGTTCATCCCTCTGGCTCTTAATGAGGACACGTCTGATATCCCCTCTGTTCAACAGTAAGGACTCAGAGCTTTCCCTTTGATTCTGAGAGTTCATTCTCTCCATCAGTTCATTCTCTCCATCAGTTCATTCTCTCCATCCGTTCATTCTCTCCATCAGTTCATTCTCTCCATCCGTTCATTCTCTCCATCAGCACTTCAACACACTGCAGGAGCTTCAGATCTCTAGAGGTGTGACAAGTCATGAGTCTGCTCTCTAGTTCAACTGCACTGGATTAAAATATGACTAATGAGGAGGGAGGAAGAAGGAAGGAAAGGAGGGAGGACAAAAGGGTGAAAGAAGGAAGGAAGGAAGGTAGGAGGGTGGGAGGAAAGAAGGACAGAGGAAAGAAGGAAGGTAAATCGGGAGGAAAGAACGAAGGGAGGAAGGAAGGAGGAAAGGACAGAAGGAAGGAAGAAAGGGGATGGAGGAAGGAAAGAAGGATGGGAGGAAAGAGAGGAAGGAAAGAAAGAGAAGGAGAGAAGAAGGAAGGAAGGGTGATGGAGGAAGGAAAGAAGGAAGGGAGGAACGAAGGAAGGAAGGAAGGTAATCGGGAGGAAAGAAAGAGAGAAGGAGGGAGGGAGGAAGGAAGGGAAATAGGAAGGAAAGAAGGACAGAGGAAAGAAGGAAGGTAAATCGGGAGGAAAGAACGAAGGGAGGAAGGAAGGAGGAAAGGACAGAAGGAAGGAAGAAAGGGGATGGAGGAAGGAAAGAAGGAAGGAGGAAAGAGAGGAAGGAAAGAAAGAGAAGGAGAGAAGAAGAAAGGAAAGGAAGGAAAGGAGGGAAGAAGAAGGAAGGAAAGGAGGGAGGAAGGAAGGAAGGAAAGGAAAGAAGGAAGGAAGGAAGGAAGGGGGATGGAGGAAGGAAAGAAGGAAGGGAGGAACGAAGGAAGGAAGGAAGGTAATCGGGAGGAAAGAAAGAGAGAAGGAGGGAGGGAGGAAGGAAGGGAAATAGGAAGGAAAGAAGGAGGGAGGAAGGAAGGAAGAAAGGGAGATGGAGAAGGAAAGAAGGAGGGAGGAAGGAAGGACAGAAGGAAGGAAGAAAGGGGGATGGAGAAGGAAAGAAGGAAGGGAGGAAAGAGAGGATGGAAAGAAAGAGAAGGAGAGAAGAAGAAAGGAAAGGAAGGAAAGGAGGGAAGAAGAAGGAAGGAAAGGAGGGAGGAAGGAAGGAGGGAAAGGAAAGAAGGAAGGAAGGAAGGAAGGGGGATGGAGGAAGGGAAGAAGGAAGGGAGGAACGAAGGAAGGAAGGAAGGGAGGAAGGGAGGAAAGGAGGAAGGAAGGAAGGAAGGAAGGAAGGAAGGGAGGAACGAAGGAAGGAAGGAAGGAAGGGAGGAAGGGAGGACGGAAGGAACATCTTCAACACAGTGCAGGTGCTACTAATCTCTCGGTGTGAGTCATGACATCATCGAGTCTGATTTCAGTTAAACTGGATTAAAAACTAATGACTTTAACACATTGGATTGAAGTTTATAAGATAATAATATTAATGGAGCTCTAACTCATGGGAGGATATGAATAAGATAATAATATTAACCCTTAAACAGACAACGTGCACCAGGAGATACACACTCTTTAACCTTTGTGTTGTCCTCCCGGGTCCTTCCTCTGTCCTTCCTTCATCTGTCCTTCCTCTGTCCTTCCTTTCTTCCTTCCTTCCTTCCTTCCTTCCTTCCTTCCTTCCTTCCTTCGATCTAAGTTCAGCTGTTAGGGTAAATGTTCCCTCCTTCTGTCCTTTCTTCCTTCCTTCCTTCATCTGTCCTTCCTTCCTTCCTTCCTCCCTCCTTTCCTTCCTCCCTCCTTTCCTTCCTTCTTCCCTCCTTTCCTTCCTACCTTCCTTCCTTCCTCCCTCCTTCCTTTCCTTCCTTCTTCCTCCCTTCCTTCCCTTCCTCCCTCCTTTCCTTCCTACCTTCCTTCCTTCCTCCCTCCTTCCTTTCCTTCCTTCCTTCTTCCTCCCTTGCTTCCCTTCCTTCCTCCTTTCCTTCCTTCTTCCGTCCTTTCCTTCCTTCCTTCTTTCCTTCATTCCTTCCTTACTTGAAGTGCAAATGACATAACTAGTAAGGTCTGTTTAAGGGTTAATGAAGGTATAACTCATGGGAGGATATGGATAAGATAATAATATTAATGAAGGTATAACTCATGGGAGGATATGGATAAGATAATAATATTAATGGAGGTATAACTCATGGGAGGATATGGATACGGTTCATCTGCTCTCAGGCTTCTTCTTCTCATTCACATTGTTCTTCTTTTTATCTAAGTGTTGATTTCCCTCTCTCTGTTCTCCCTCAGTAGCTTTTCCTTGTTTCATCATATCTCTCTGAGCTCTCTCCTCCTCTTATCAGGAGGAGAGGCGCCACACCTGGGAGCTCTTCACTTCACACAGGCCTGTTAAAGAGGAGCATCAGGTGGGAATACATAGCTGTTACACACACACACACACACACACACACACACACACACACACACACACACACACACACACACACACACACACACACACACACACACACACACACACACACACACACACACACACACACACACACACACACACACACACACACACACACACACACACACACACACACACACACACACACACACGATTAAAACGCCATCAGTATTCATGTGTATGGCTGAGTCTGAGAAAGAACATTAAAAATACAGAGTGTCCCCAGTGGTAGGGAGAAGGAAGGAAGGAACAAGGAAAGGAAGGACGGAGGGAGGAAGGAAGGAAGGAAGGACGGAAAGGAGGGAGGAAGGGAGGAAGAACGAAGGAAAGGAGGGAGGAAAGGAAAGAAGGAAGGTAGGGAGGGAGAAAGGAAGGAAAGAAGGAAGGTAGGGAGGGAGAAAGGAAGGAAGGAAGGAAGGTAGGGAGGGAGAAAGGAAGGAAGGGAGGGAGGGAGGGAGGGAGGAAAGAAAAGAGGAAGGAAGGGAGGAAAGGAAAGAAGGAAGGGAGGAGGGTAATGGGGAGGAAAGAAAGAAGGAGGGAGGGAGGAAAGAAGGAAGGACGGAAAGAGGGAGGAAGGGAGGAAGAATGAAGGAAAGGAGGGAGGAAAGGAAAGAAGGAAGGGAGGAAGGAAGGAAGGAAGGAAGGAAGGTAGGAGGGATGGAGGGAGGAAAGAAGGAAGGAACGACGGAAGGAGGGAAGGAAAGGCGGAGGAAGGAGGGAGGGAGGAAGGACAGAAGGAAGTATTCATGTGTATGGCTGAGAAAGAACATTAAAAATACGGAGTGTCTTTCATCTTCCACGCCAGCAGAAAAGGGTGAATATAGGAAGACATTTCTGGCAGGAAAGTTGTATTATATTTTCATAATCTTTCCTCAGTGAATGCATACAGGTGTCAGTTTGTCAGTTAGAAATTATTCGTCGCCAATATCTATTTTCCGTGTCAGCAAATATATTGTGCTGTCACATCACTATGTAGGACCATAGACTGTATAAAAGAAATGGACGTAACATCCGTGACGTCACCCATTGGTTTGTGGACTGCTGCTCGGAAGCCAATAGTTTCTAATCTAGGCAGCGCCATCTTGAAAATTTCAGGTGCATGCTGGGAAAAATAAAAACCCGGATTCTACTTATATGGGCATGAGGCGGGGCCATGGGCGGAGCGGGGAGGTTGCTATGGTTGCGAGGGCTGGATCTCGAGGACATTGGTCAATCAACCTGTCAATCAGGACGTAGCCACGCCCTAATGCATACCCTGCTTTATCGTCACATATAAAATCAGGGAGGCCAAAATGTCCCAAATGAACATCATACTGCATTGAAGAAGGCTTTAAACTAGCGATTGAGACCATAAACACATTTTGAAAACGTTTACTGAGGTTAGAAATCAAGTGAGAAGTTGGTGAATTCTCCATTGACTTGTATAGAGACGGTCGCCCCCTGGTGGCCTTTTGATAGAATGCAGCTCTAAGTTACTTCCTCGTTGGCCTCATTTCAGAGGACCAGAACTCCCCGCCTGTGTAGGACCAAAGTGGTGATGTAATGGCTAGCATATCTGTCATTAGTGCAGGAGACAAGGGTTTGAGTCTTTGCAGCAGCAATTATATATTGATCATGTTTTTAGCTGAAAAATTCTGGTGCATTTTCATAATTTTGTTAACAACCCTCCTGTTGTCCTCGAGTCAAGGAAGGAAGGAAGGAAGGGAGGGAGGAGGGAGGGAGGAAAGAAGAAAAGAAGGACAGAGGAAAGAAGGAAGGTAATGGGGAGGAAGAAGGAAGGAAAGGACAGAGGAAAGAAGGAAGTCCATGCTAACTACACAACTTCCTGTGTTTCCATGAGTTTAATCCACGTGTGCGTCTCTGTCTCTGGTGTCTCGGTAGATTCTGACTCCAGCTCTGCCGAACACCAGCAGGCAGAACACGGCCGTCATGGCAGCGTATGACTTCAACACCATCTTCACAGCTAACAGGAAGTCGGGGTGTGACATCACTGACCGACCCCGACCCAGATGGGCGTAGACCAGGAGACGTATCTCAGCGGCTCGGCGACCCTGAAGCCAGCAGTGATAGATACCTGAGATAACAAACCAAAAGACTTTTCAATAACTGCAGTTTGAGCTCCTTCTTTCCTCCCTCCTACCTTCCTTCCTTCCTTATTTCCTTTCCTCCCTTCCTCTTTTCCTTTCTTTCTCCCTCCCTCCTTCCTTCTTTCGTCCCTCCCTCCTTTCCTTCTTTCCTTTCCTCCCTCCTTTCCATCCTGCTTCCTCCTTTTCATCCTTCTTTCCTCTCTCCTTTCCTTCCTTCTTCCTCCCTTCCTTCCTTGACTGGAGGACAACAGGAGGGTTAACCCTCTGAATCTCAGGCAGCAGTTTCTGGTCGTTTTTTGCTTCTGTCTCCTCTGCATAGTGAAGTCCTGCACCTCTATAGATTCAGGACAACCATGTCTATAGGCTGATGTAACTCAATTATGTCTTCATGCAGTGTAACAAAATTTAAAGCTATAAATCATTACAAAAAAGTAAAACGGAAATTGGATTTCTCTGATTTTATCCTTTCAAAAACATTCATTCAGGTACCCTCAGAAACTTGAGAATCTGACGATTACACCAGTTTTTTAATATTTTGGATTGGACAAATTGTTTGTAAATGTCACAGACTGTATATAAGAAATGGACGTAACATCCGTGACGTCACCCATTAGTTTGTGGACTGCTGCTCGGAAGCCAATAGTTTCTAATCTAGGCAGCGCCATCTTGGAAATTTCAGGTGCATGCTGGGAAAAGTAAAAACACTGATTCTACTTATATGGGCATGAGGCGGAGCCATGGGGCAGAGCGGAGAGGTTGCTATGGTTACGAGGGCTGGATCTCGAGGACATTGGTCAATCAATTGTCAATCAGGACGTAGCCACGCCCTAATGCATACCCTGCTTTATCATCACATATAAAATCAGGGAGGCCAAAATGTCCCAAATGAACATCATACTGCATTGAAGAAGGCTTTAAACTAGCGATTGAGACCATAAACACATTTTGAAAACGTTTACTGAGGTTAGAAATCAAGTGAGAAGTTGGTGAATTCTCCATTGACTTGTATAGAGACGGTCGCCCCCTGGTGGCCTTTTGATAGAATGCAGCTCTAAGTTACTTCCTGGTTGGCCTCATTTCAGAGGACCAGAACTCCCCGCCTGGTAAACGCCAGTCATTTAAAAATAAGTGGTGGATTTGGGGTTCTGAGGGTTAACAGATGACACAAGACAGCTATGGACGCCAGCAGCGAACAGTCCTACCTGAGTCCTGGGTTTTGGCGGGGGTGAAGACCAGGTGGTGTCCGGTGTCTATCGTCAGTCTGGGTGTTGTGGCGTCGACGTTACGACCTGCCAAGTGCTCAGATCTGTAGATGCGTTCAGATCCTCGGTCCCAGGCCACGGCCATGTTGGGTCGGGCCCCGGGGCAGCCGAGGGCCAGGATGCGGTCTGCCGGGTGGTTCAGGTAGAGGACCGGCACCTCAGCTGTCATGGAGGCAGAACTACAACACAGGGACAGGAACTGAAGCATTATTATTATTATTTAGCCTTATAGTCCAATGACATCACAGTCCAGTCCAGTCCAATTACATCACAGTCCAGTCCAGTCCAGTCCAAATACATCACAGTCCAGACCCATACAGTCCAATTACATCACAGTCCAGTCCAGTCCAGTCCCATATAGTCCAATTACATCACAGTCCAGTCCAGTCCAGTCCCATATAGTCCAATTACATCACAGTCCAGTCCAGTCCCATATAGTCCAATTACATCACAGTCCAGTCCAGTCCCATACAGCCCAATTACATCACAGTCCAGTCCAGTCCAATAACATCAGTCCAGTCCAGTCCAATTACATCACAGTCCAGTCCAGTCCAATTACATCACAGTCTAGTCCAGTCCAGTCCCATACAGTCCAATGACATCACAGTCCAGTCCAGTCCAGTCCAATTACATCACAGTCCAATAACATCACAGTCCAGTCCAGTCCAGTCCCATACAGCCCAATTACATCACAGTCCAGTCCAGTCCAATAATATCACAGTACAGTCCAGTCCAATATAGTCCAATTACATCATAGTCCAGTCCAGTCCAATTACATCACAGTCCAGTCCAGTCCAGTCCAATAACATCACAGTCCAGTCCAGTCCAGTCCCATACAGCCCAATTACATCACAGTCCAGTCCAGTCCAATAACATCACAGTCCAGTCCAGTCCCATATAGTCCAATTACATCACAGTCAATGGTAAAATCATCAGTATGCTGTTGGTTTCCTGCAGCAGTGTTGTATGGTGTTGGTGTATTAAAACTGAAGCTTTTAGAGGATGCTGGTGGGGCTTTGTCTTGCCTGAATATTAACCAGGCAAATCATTATAACTAGAACTTTGAAAATGCATCTGTCCTTAGAAAGTCTACCCATCTATTACCCCTTTTCCACCAAGCTGGAGCCGGTGCTGGTTCGGAGCCAGAGCCTGACTAAGCACCGGTTCTTTGCTTTTCCACCACCAAAGTTCCAGCCCGGAGCCTCAGAACGGGAGCCAGAGCAAGCACCAACTCTTTGCTGGTCTAAAGCAAGAACCGAGTATGTCAGCTGACTGGGGGCGGGGCTAATGTTTATTAGCTGGCTAGCGGGGCTAACGTTTATTAGCTTGCTAGCGGGGCTAACGTTCATTAGCCGGCTAGCAGGGTTAGCGTTTATTAGCCAGCTAGTGGGGCTAACGTTTGCATTATACAGTGACGTAATCACGTGGCTCCTTGCCGGTGGAAAAGCAACAGGTTCGTAAGAGGTGCTTGGATTAGCACCAACTGAGCACTGACTCTAGCACTCGCTCCGAACCAGCACTGGCTCCAAACCAGCACTGGCTCCAGCTCGGTGGAAAAGGCATATATGTACTTACCTGTACCCTAGAAATGCCATAAAAGCGTGGAGTTTGGACGGAGGCGGAGCTTGTTTTTCACACGTCACTTCACAGCTTTTAACCTCCATCTTGGCGCCTGCTCTGCTTTCCTTCAGACGGCTGAAAGCCTTCGGTACCGCCCCCGAGCCGCACGACGCCACAGTCTGATTGGCCCGTCTGAAGCGTACATGCAGGAAGTTGGAGTGGATGTAGCAGAGTCCAACGCGGACCTGCTCCCCTGGCACTCCACAGCGGTCGCACACTGACCAGGCCCGGAAGCTGGTGAAGACTCGGTACAGAGGCTTATTGGAGCCGAGTCCTTTTCTTTCTTTTAGTTTCTTGTGATCTCTTGAATTCGAAACGAGCCTAGAAGAATGATCCACAATTGAAGACGCTCACATGAGTGGTTCAACATGTTTTATACATTTTGATTCATTCATTAGAATAATTTCTTATTTCTTAGTCGTGGATTTAATTGAGGCGTTCCTGTTCAGTCAGTCATCCCACAATGCTCCACTGCTGTCTCTCATTTGGCACAGAAAAGATTTTAATTTTCCGGGAGGAAGGGAGGAAGAAGGAAGGGAGGGAGGGAGGGAGGAAAGGAAAGGAGGGAGGAAAGGAGGAAGTAAGGGAGGAAAAAGGAAGGAGGGGAGGAAGGAAGGAAGGAAGGAAGAAACAAGGAAGGAAAGGAGGAAGGAAGAAAGGAAGGAAGGAAGAAGGAAGGAAAGGACGGAAGGAAAGGAGGGAGGGAGGAAAAGAGGAAGGGAGGAAAGAAGGACAGAGGAAAGAAGGAAGGTAATGGGGAGGAAAGAAAATGAGGAGGAAGGAAGGTAGGAGGGAGGAAGAAGGAAGGAAAGGAGGAAGGAAGGGAGGAAAAAGGAAGGAGGGGAGGGGGGAAGGAAGGAAGGAAGAAAGAAGGAAGGAAAGGAGGAAGGAAGAAAGGAAGGAAGGAAGGAAGGAAGAAGGAAGGAAAGGACAGAAGGAAGGAAAGGAGGAAGGAAGGAAGGAAAGGAGGGAGGGAGGAAAAGAGGAAGGGAGGAAAGAAGGACAGAGGAAAGAAGGAAGGTAATGGGGAGGAAAGAAAATGAGGAGGAAGGAAGGTAGGAGGGAGGAAGAAGGAAGGAAAGGAAGGAGGAAGGAGGAAGGGAGGAAAGGAAAGGAAAGGAAAGGAAAGAAGGAAAGTAGGAGGGAGGGCGGAAAGGAGGAAAGGAGGGAGAAAGGAAAAGAGGGAGGGAGGAAGGAAAGAAGAACAGAGGAAAGAAGGAAGGTAATGGGGAGGAAAGAAAGAGAGGAGGGAGGGAGGAAGGACAGAAGGAAGGGAGGAAAGAGGAAGGAGGGAGAAAGGAAAAGAGGGAGGGAGGAAGGAAAGAAGGAACAGTCAAAACAGACGGGGTCATTTTATGTCAGTCAGTCATCCCACAATGCTCCACTGCTGTCTCTCATTTGGCACAGAAAAGATTTTCATTTTCTGTTCATGCAAATGTGCCGCAGCATTTCTGTTATTAGAGAGGAAGGAAGGAAAAGAGGGAGGAAGGAAGGGAGGAAAGGAAAGGAGGGAGGAAAGGAGGAAAAAGGAAGGAGGGGAGGAAGGAAGGAAGGAAGGAAGAAAGAAGGAAGGAAAGGAGGAAGGAAGAAAGGAAGGAAGGAAGGAAGGAAGGAAGAAGGAAGGAAAGGACAGAAGGAAGGAAAGGAGGAAGGAAGGAAGGAAAGGAGGGAGGGAGGAAAAGAGGAAGGGAGGAAAGAAGGACAGAGGAAAGAAGGAAGGTAATGGGGAGGAAAGAAAATGAGGAGGAAGGAAGGTAGGAGGGAGGAAGAAGGAAGGAAAGGAAGGGAGGAAGAAAGAAGGAAAGGAAGGAGGAAGGAAGGGAGGAAAGGAAAGGAAAGGAAAGAAGGAAAGTAGGAGGGAGGAAAGGAGGAAAGGAGGGAGAAAGGAAAAGAGGGAGGGAGGAAGGAAAGAAGAACAGAGGAAAGAAGGAAGGTAATGGGGAGGAAAGAAAGAGAGGAGGGAGGGAGGAAAGACAGAAGGAGGGAGGAAAGACAGATGGAAGGAAGGGAGGAAAGAAGGAATCATTTTATGTCTGTCTGTTCAGTCAGTCATCCCACAATGCTCCAGTGCTGTCTCTCATTTGGCACAGAAAAGATTTTAATTTTCTGTTCATGCAAATGTGTCACAGCATTTCTGTTATTAGAGTTCTGTATAATAAGAAACTTCATCCTGTAGCACCAGTAGAGTATTTATCAGGATGTAAAGTCCTAAGATGGTAACACACAACCAGATGGACAGTGTTAGACGTTAACTTGTAAGTATATATTAGATGAAATGGTAAATGGCCTGTATTTAAGGAGGGAGGAAGGAAGGAAGGAAGGAAGGAAGGAGGGAGGAAGGAGGAAGGAAGGAAGGAAAGAAAGGAGGGAGGAAGGGAGGAAGAAGGAAGGAAAGGAAGGTAGGTAGGAAGAAGGAAGGAAAGAGGGAAGGAGGGAGGGAGGGAGGAAGGAAGAAGGAAGGAAGGAGGGAGGGAGGAAAGAAGGAAGGAGGGAGGGTGGAAGGAAGGAAGGAAGGAAGGAAGGAAAGGAGGGGAGGAAGAAGGAAGGAATGAAAGGAGGGAGGAAGGGAGGAAGGAGGGAGGAAGGGAGGAAGGAAGGTAGGAGGGAGGGAGGAAAGGAGGAAAGGAAAGAAGAAGGTAGGAGGAGGGAGGAAGGGAGGAAAGGAAAGAAGAAGAAGAAGGAGGGAGGGAGGAAAGGAGAGAGAAAGAAAAAGAGGGAGGAAGGAAGAAGGAAGGAAAGGAGGGAGAAGGAAGAAGGAAGGAAGGAATAAAGGAAGAAGCAAGTGAGGAAGGAAGAAGGAAGGAAGAAGGACAGAAGGAAGAAGGAAGGAAGGGAGGGAAGAAAGAAGCAGGGAGAGAAAGGAAAAGAGGGAGGAAGGAAAGGTAATGGGAGGAAAGAAAGAGAGGAGGGAGAGAGGGAGGAAGGAAGGACAGAAGGAAGAAAGAAAGGGGGATGAAGGAAGGGAGGAAAGAGAGCATCTTTGTTTAAAACCAGCTTCCTGCCAACTGTGAGAGTCAATACAGCAGTGAATCAATGGTATCAGTAAAATCACACATTCATCATCATCAGTGTCCAGTTCTTTAACGCTGAGCCCAGTTATTGACAGTTATGAGGAGAGAAGAAAGAAGGAAAGAAGGACAGAGGAGAGAAGAAAGAAAGAAGGAAGGAAGGAAAGAAGGACAGAGGAGAGAAGATAAGAAAGAAGGAAGGAAGGAAAGAAGGGCAGAGGAAGAGAAGAAAGAAGAAGGAAGGAGAAGAAGGACAGAAGAGAGAAGAAAGAAAGAAGGACAGAGGAGACAAGAAAGAAGGAAGGAAGGAAGGAAAGAAGGACAGAGGAGAGAAGAAAGAAAGAAGGAAGGAAGGAAAGAAGGGCAGAGGAGAGAAGGAAGGAAGGACAGAGGAGTGAAGAGGGAAGCAAGATGAGAAGAAAGAAGGAAGGAAGGAAGGAAAGAAGAAGAAGGAGGGAGGGAGGGAGGAAGGACAGAAGGAAGGGAGGAAGAAGGAAGGAAAGGAGTGAGGAAGGAAGAAGGAAGGAAAGGAGGAAGGAAAGAAGAAGAAGGAGGGAGGGAGGAAGGACAGAAGGAAGGGAGGAAGAAGGAAGGAAAGGAGTGAGGAAGGAAGAAGGAAGGAAAGAAGGAAAGAAGGAAAGGAGGGAGGAAATGACAAGGTAGGGAGGAAGGAAGGAATCACTGTCCAGTTCTTTAATGCTGAGCCCAGTAATGGCCGCTCTCTCTCTCTCCTCACCTCGGGGTGAGACTGAGCGTGTGCGCCTGCTGGACGTCCAGGTCGTAACCATAGAAGAAGTCTTTGTGTGTGGAGCCACAGATGTAGATGCCAGAGTCGTCCGGCCCGGCTCTGAAGATCAGCAGGCTGAACAGACGGATGGAGAACCGGCTCCGCAGGTCGCCGCTGTGAGGGACTCGACTGGTGTCCAGCAGCTTGTTGCCATGGTGATCGGTCAGGACTCGGGTCTCCTTGGAGCCGCCCAGATGTTTCCTAAAGAACCAAACAACTGTCTGCATCTGGAACACACGGGAGACTAAATGAGCTCAGTGTGTCTGCTGAGGGTTCAGAGATTACATCAGATTCAAGTTTCTTCTTTCCTCCCTTCCTTCTTTCCTTCCGTCTGTACTTCCCCCATTCCCCTTTCTTCCCTCCTTCTTTCTTTCCTTCTTCCTTCCTTCCGTCTGTACTTCCTCCATCCCCTTTTCTTCCTTTCCTTCCTTCCTTCCTTCCTTCTTTCCTCCCTCCTTCTCTCTTTCTTTCCTCTGTCCTTCTTTCCTACCTTCCTTCCTTCATTCTTCCTTCCCTCCTTCTTTCTTTCCTTCCTTCCTTCCTTCTTTCCTCCCTCCTTCTCTCTTTCTTTCCTCTGTCCTTCTTTCCTCCCTCCCTTCCTTCCTTCCTTCCTTCCTTCCCTCCCTCCTTCCTTCTTTCCTCCCCCTTCTCTCTTTCTTTCCTGTGTCCTTCTTTCCTACCTTTTTTTTCCTTCATTCTTTCCTTTCCTCCCTTCTTCTTTCCCTCCTTCCTTCCTCCCTCCTTTCCTTCCTTCGTCCTTTCCTCCCTCCCTTCCTCCCTCCCTTCCTTCCTTCCTTCCTTCCTTCCCTCCCTCCTTCCTTCTTTCCTCCCTCCTTCTCTCTTTCTTTCCTCTGTCCTTCTTTCCCACCTTCCTTCCTTCATTCATTCTTTCCTTTCCTCCCTTCTTCCTTCCCTCCTTCTTTCCTTCCTTCTTTCCTTTCCTTCCTTCTTTCCTTTGCTCCTTCCTCCTCTTTCTGTTCTCTGTCCTTCTTTCCTACCTTCCTTCCTTCATTCATTCTTTCCTTTCCTCCCTTCTTCCTTCCCTCCTTCTTTCCCTCCTTTCCTTCCTTCCCTCCTTCCTTCTTTCCTCCCTCCTTCCCTCTTTCTTTCCTGTGTCCTTCTTTCCTACATTCCTTCCTTCCTTCCTTCATTCTTTCATCCCTTCTTCCTTCCCTCCTTTCTTTCCTTCTTTCCTTTGCTCCCTTCTTCTTTCCCTCCTTCCTTTCTCCCTCCTTCCTTCCCTCCTTCTTTCCTCCCTCCTTTCCTTTGCTCCCTTCTTCCTTCCCTCCTTCTTTCCTCCCTCCTTTCCTTTGCTCCCTTCTTCTTTCCCTCCCTCCTTCCTTCTTTCCTTCGTCCTTTCCTTCCTTCTTCCTTCCTTCCTCCTTCCTTCCTTCCTTCCTCCCTCCTTTCCTTTCCTTTCCTTTCCTTTCCTTCCTTCCTTCCTTGACTTGAGGACAACAGGAGGGTTAAACATCAACATTTAACAGCATTTTGTTGAGAAAGGTGATTTTTTTTTTACTGTGGTAGCAGCTTTAGGGATGGCAGTGTTTGTCAGACTGAAATCTCAACAACTATTAAATAGATTTCCGTTAGATGTGGTTCATATATTCATGATCCTCAGAGAATGAATCATCATGACTTCTGGGATCCTCTGATTTGTTCATGCAGTGAAACAGTGAGTCAGATTCTACACTTTAAATGTGAAACAAACCTGTTGTGACGCTAAAGTGAAAGTAACAGTCATCTTTAACCCTCCTGTTGTCCTCGTGTAAAGGAAAAAAGGGAGGAAAGGAG
>NC_070581.1:32621468-32658968 GCF_027409825.1 Scomber japonicus | reverse complement strand
AGGAGGAGGAGGAGGATTGAAGTGGGAGAAGTGGCGGAAGGAGAGCTGAAGTGGAAACAGGGAGGAGGAGGTGAAGGGATACGAGGCAACAGAAGAATAAAAAAAAAGATGAGAGGACTGATGAATGAAGGGTCGAGCTCTATAATTGGGTGCTTGTTGGTGGTGTTGGAGTGTTATGGAGTTCTGGTCCTCTGAAATGAGGCCAACCAGGAAGTAACTTAGAGCTGCATTCTATCAAAAGGCCACCAGGGGGCGACCGTCTCTATACAAGTCAATGGAGAATTCACCAACTTCTCACTTGATTTCTAACCTCAGTAAACGTTTTCAAAATGTGTTTATGGTCTCAATCGCTAGTTTAAAGCCTTCTTCAATGCAGTATGATGTTCATTTGGGACATTTTGGCCTCCCTGATTTTATATGTGACGATAAAGCAGGGTATGCATTAGGGCGTGGCTACGTCCTGATTGACAGGTTGATTGACCAATGTCCTCGAGATCCAGCGCCCCCCTCGTAACCATAGCAACCTCCCCGCTCCGCCCATGGCCCCGCCTCATGCCCATATAAGTAGAATCCATGTTTTTATTTTCCCAGCATGCACCTGAAATTTTCAAGATGGCGCTGCCTAGATTAGAAACTATTGGCTTTCGAGCAGCAGTCCACAAACCAATGGGTGACGTCACGGATGTTACGTCCATTTCTTTTATACAGTCTGTGGTTTTAACACATCCGAACCCTCCAGAGAAGAAGTTAAGAGATTTCACTTCACACACGGTCCATCAGTCTCTATCAAAGTTATTACTTGAGGGCAGTCGAGCTGACAGTGTTGAGCTCTGGGCTGCACTGTGGACTCTGAGGGTCTGACATAGAGAGTACAAGTCAAACGTTCAGACTCATATCGTTCCTCTCTCTCCTCTCCTTCCTCTCTCTCCTCTTCCTCTCTCCTCTCTCCTCTCTACAACAACCGGTCGAGGCAGATGTTCTCCCACTTTGAGTCTGGTTCTGCCTGTTAACCCTCCTGGTGTCCTCAGGTCAAGGAAGGAAGGAAGGAAGGAAGGAAGGAAGGGAGGGAGGGAGGAAAAGAGGAAGGGAGGAAGGAAAGGAGGAAGGAAGGACAGGAGTAAGGACAGGAGGAAGGAAGGAATGAGGAAGGGATTTAGGAGAGAAGGAAGGAAGGAATTTAGGAGAGAAGGAAGGAAGGAAGGAAAGGAGTAAGGGAGGGAGGGAGGAAAGGAGGAAGGAAAGGAGGAAGGAAGGACAGGAGTAAGGATGAAAAGAGGAAGGAATTTAGTGTTTGCATGACTCTTTCTCAGACTCTTCTATAATGCATTGAAGGATGTATGTCTATCTTGAAGAGCTGAAGTAGAGAGATGATTCAAAAGCTTCTCTGACAAAAAAAGTGTCACCGTAACTCTTTCTGCAACAGAATGGACGTTTTTCTTGCTGTAGTGGAAGAAGTAGATAATAATGGATAATCATCTGGCGACAAAGCTGAAAAGCAGCAGGAGACTGTTTGAGCTCTCCGATGCACAGTGTGACTGTCATGAGCAGCCGTTAAAAATAGAGATTTGTTTAAGGTCATGTCTGACATTTTAGTGTTTGAACCCAAATCACGATCTAAACCTAACCTATGGCATTTCTCTACAGGACCAATGGTGGTTAAAGGTTAAAATGAAAATGTGGCATTAAATTAACCTGCAGGCAGAACTGAACTTTGGCATATTATATCCACTGTGTGCAATTTAGAGGTGTAAAATGTGCCTTTTGTGCAGAACACTGTGAGACCAAGTTCCAATATATATCGAAAGTAGGGCTATCAAACAATTATTTTTTTTAATCGAGATTAATCGCAAAATTTCCTTAGTTAATCACGATTAATCGCGTTTTGAATAGCATGTTTAAAATCCTGTTATTTTCCATTTGAAGGCAGTTTTAAGCCCATAATGTAAAGCATTTCTTACCAGAGTGTCTTAACTGGGAATCAATCACGGCTCTGCTGCGACTCCCACACTCCAAAATGCTCCTTTGGTGGAGCTGAGGCTGGCTTGGCTGCACCTGGGTGTTTAGCGTGGAGGTGCTAACTCAAACTCCACGTACTCCGGTGGTAGTTAAACTCCGTTTGACACAGGTTGCATTTTACTTTTGACTTGTCAACTGAAGCGTCTGGAAGTGTTTTAAAGTTAAACAAGCCGTTCAAAAGTCCAGTAGCTCTCTTACTTTCCATCAGCGCGGTAGGTTTACTGCAGGAGGCCACTTCAAAGCATAGCGCTACAGCTAGAGGAGCCGTCTACGGGGGAGTAGAAGGGACAAAAAGGCTTGCAACATTAAAATGCGATTAAAAATAATTAACGCGTTATAGATTGCATTAATCTAATCGTGATTAACGCATTAACGCTGACAGCCCTAATAAAAATATAACAAGGTAATGTCCACATGAGTGACTTAGCATAAAGTCTCATTAGCACATCACTGCTCATCTAACTGGTGCATTAGCATTGGGAACATGTGTTATTAATATAATGTGTAAACCTGTTTAAATCATGCTAACGTGTGAATACTGATGATGAAACCTCTGATTGAATCTGACATGAAGGAAGTGATTCAGTCAGGACAACATTCAGATCTTCCTCAAACTGAACTGAACTAAACACTGAAATACATTAAGTATGGAAGGAGGAGAGAGCAAAGACAGAGGGAAGGAGGGGAAAAACGAAGGAAAAATTAAAGAAAGAGGAAGGAAAGAAGGAAGGAAGGAAAGAAGGAACAGTGGCAAACATTATGTGTGTATTATTATCTCATCAAGGTGCCAGTTTAAGTTTATAATATGACTATTAATAATAACAATACATTCATCTTTAGGTAATTTCCTCCTCTCAGATTATTCTGATTAGAGCAGATAAACGGGACACAGGTCGTCGCCCCCCCCCCCCCCCCCCCCCCCTTCTCTCTCTCTCTCTCCTCTCTCTCTCTCTCTCTGTCTCTCTCTCTGTCTCTCTCTGTCTGTCTCTCTCTCTCTCTCTCTCTCTCTCTCTCTCTCTCTCTCTCTCTCTCTCTCTCTCTCTCTCTCTCTCTCTCTCTCTCTCTCTTCTCCTCCACAAAGTAATTAGACGGGCTTTGATTTTAGCCATGGAGACACGGAGCAGCAGCATCAAACCCTATCCAAACTCATTTCACACATGATTACGTCCGTGCCCTCAGAACAATAGTGTGATGATCGGTGAGATGATGACTTACGGAGGGAAAGTGGATCCAGACAGGAGATAGTCCGAGAGAGAGGAGAGGAGAGAGAGAGAGAGAGAGAGAGAGAGGAGAGGAGAGAGAGAAGAGAGAGAGACAGAGAGAGAGAGGAGAGAGACAGAGAGAGGAGAGAGAAGAGAGAGGAGAGGAGAGAGAGAGGAGAGGGCAGTTTGGATTTAATGCAAGAATGGAGTCGGTCAGTTTGTTGCATAAAAACAAAGAAAGAGAGGAAGAAAAGGTGGAAAGAAGGAAGGAAGGGAAGGAAGGGAGGAAGGGAGGAAATGAGAAGAAAAGGGCACGTTAATTAACCTTCATGTCGTCCTCCCGTCTCAAACTGACCCCCGTCTGTTTTGACTGTTCCTTCCTTCCTTCCTTCCTTCCTTCCTTCCTTTCTTCCTCCCTTCCTTTCTCCCTCCCTCCCTCCTACCTTACTACCTTCCTTCCTTCCTTCTTTCCTCCCATCCATCCTTCTTTCCACCTTTCCTCCCTCCTGTCCTCCCTTCCTTCCTCCCTCCTGTCCTTCTTTCCTTCCTCCCTCCTCTCCTTCCTCCCTTCCATCCTTCTTCCTCCCTTCCTTCCTTGACTCGAGGACAAAAGGAGGGTTAATGATGTTAGCTCAGTAAAAAGTGATGTAATACTTATTTTTCACTCTTAATTAATGATATCTTCTTCTTCTTCCTCCTCCTCCTCCTCCATCTTTGCTTAACGCAGCAAATTCTGCACATCATATTTTTTAAACTGCAGCGAGACTCCAACAGTAAATGATCACGAGTGCTTTCTGACTTCTTATCTGACTCAGTAAATAAACCCCTGCAGTGTAAAATGAGAAGCATCAAACCAAAGCAGAGAGGCAGTTATCACATCTACTGCACCCAACCACCCAACCACCCAACCATCCAGCCATCCATCCACCCAACCATCCAACCATCCAACCATCCAACCACCCAACCATCCAACCACCCAACCTTCCAACCACCCAACCACCCAACCACCCAACCACCCAAGCACCCAACCACCCAACGATCCAGCCGTCCAGCCGTCCAACCATCCAACCACCCAACCACCCAACCATCGAGCCATCCAGCCATCCAACCATCCAACCATCCAACCACTCAACCACTCAACCGCCCAACCGTCCAACCGTCCAACCGTCCAACCTTCCAACCACCCAACCACCCAACCATCCAACTATCCAACCACCCAACCATCCAACCACCCAACCATCCAACCTTCCAACCTTCCAACCTTCCATCCAACCACCCAACCACCCAACCACCCAACCATCCAACCATCCAACCACCCAACCACCCAACCACCCAACCATCCAGCTATCCAACTATTCAACTATCCAACCACCCAACCACCCAACCACCCAACCATCCAACCATCCAACCATCCAACCATCCAACCTTCCAACCTTCCAACCATCCAACCACCCAACCACCCAACCTTCCAATCTTCCAACCTTCCAACCATCCATCCATCCATCCACCCAACCATCCAACCACCCAACCACCCAACCATCCATCCATCCAACCATCCATCCATCCAACCATCCATCCACCCAACCGCCCAACCATCCAACCACCCAATGATCCAACCATCCAACCACCCAACCATCCACCCAACCGCCCAACCGTCCAACCACCCAACCGTCCAGCCGTCCAACCATCCAACCACCCAACCACCCAACCTTCCAACCATCCAACCATCCAACCATCCAACCACCCAACCACCCAACCATCCAACCACCCAACCACCCAACCACCCAACCATCCAACCTTCCAACCATCCAACCACCCAACCATCCAACCACCCAACCACCCAACCATCCAACCACCCAACCATCCAACCACCCAACCATCCAACCACCCAACCACCCAACCACCCAACCATCCAGCCATCCAACCATCCAACCACCCAACCACCCAACCACCAAACCACCCAACCATCCAACCACCCAACCACCCAACCACCCAACCACCCAAGCACCCAACCACCCAACCACCCAACGATCCAGCCGTCCAGCCGTCCAACCATCCAACCACCCAACCACCCAACCATCGAGCCATCCAGCCATCCAACCATCCAACCATCCAACCACTCAACCACTCAACCGCCCAACCGTCCAACCGTCCAACCGTCCAACCGTCCAACCTTCCAACCACCCAACCACCCAACCACCCAACCATCCAACCATCCAACTATCCAACCACCCAACCATCCAACCACCCAACCATCCAACCATCCAGCCATCCAACTACCCAACCACCCAACCACCCAACCATCCAACCATCCAACTATCCAACCACCCAACCATCCAACCACCCAACCATCCAACCATCCAGCCATCCAACTACCCAACCACCCAACCACCCAACCATCCAGCCATCCAACTATCCAACCACCCAACCTTCCAACCGCCCAACCGTCCAACCACCCATCCATCCAACCATCCACCCACCCAACCACCCAACCATCCAACCACTCAACCACTCAACCACTCAACCACCCAACCACCCAACCACCCAACCACCCAGCCATCCAGCCATCCAACCATCCAACCATCCAACCATCCAACCATCCAACCACCCAACCACCCAACCACCCAGCCATCCAGCCACCCAGCCACCCAACCATCCAACCATCCAACCATCCAACCACCCAACCATCCAACCTCCCAATCGTCCAACCACCCAACCATCCATCCATCCAGCCACCCAGCCACCCAACCACCCAACCATCCAACCATCCAACCACCCAACCATCCAACCGCCCAACCGCCCAACCGCCCAACCGCCCAACCACCCAACCACCCAACCACCCAACCACCCACCCAACCACCCAACCACCCAACCATCCAACCACCCAACCACCCAACCACCCAACCACCCAACCATCCAACCATCCAACCACCCAACATCCAACCATCCAACCATCCAACCACCCAACCATCCAATTGTCCAACCACCCAGCCACCCAACCGTCCAACCATCCAACCACCCAACCATCCAACCATCCAACCACCCATCCATCCAACCATCCAACCATCCAACCACCCAACCACCCAACCATCCAACCATCCAACCACCCAACCACCCAACCACCCAACCTTCCAACCACCCAACCACCCAACCACCCAACCACCCACCCAACCTCCCAACCTTCCAACCATCCAACCATCCAACCATCCAACCATCCAACCATCCAACCACCCAACCACCCAGCCACCCAGCCACCCAACCATCCAGCCATCCAGCCACCCAACCATCCAACCATCCAGCCACCCAGCCACCCAACCACCCAACCACCCAACCATCCAACCTTTACCTGCTGCCATCAGGAATCATTCAATACATAAATTACTTCATAAATAAATGAAAAGTGGAAACTATCAAAACTGCTGTGAAAGTTTCTCAAGAGAACTTTAAAAAAATCTTATCTGGCTTTATTCCAGAGTTTAACATAAGTGAAAACACATTTTTTTAAAGCTGCAACAACTTTATCTCACACTCAGAGCATTCCTTCCTTCCTTCGTTCCGTCTGTCCCTCCTTCTCTTTCTTTCCTTCTTTCCTCCCTCCATCCCCTTTCCTTCCTTCCTTCCTTCCTTCTTCCTCCCTCCTTCCCTCCCTCCTTTCCTTTTTCCTCCCTTCCTCCCTTGACTCGAGGACAACAGGAGGATTAAGGAGACTTGAGGACTGTTGGTTTTCTCTCAGGTTCACTAAGTTCCTGCTATGAGGCTTCGTCTTTTATCAACTGAGGGAATTAATTTGAAGTCAGGTCAAGGAATCAGACCACGCACCTCTGCTTTTTCAATTACACCATCTAATCACCCTTCCAACCTACTAAGGCCACTTGAATGTTTTACACCTCCACACCAGTGAACACGTATTTCTTCTCTCCGCTTTTCTTTTCACATACAGTACAATACAGTCACGGCCAAACAGACGGTTAATAAAACAGGGACATGTGATGGCTGTGACCCTGAGTCTGTTCTAAACCTCATCCTTTCCTACTACTCTACTAACTCTGACATCATGTGAAGTATGTAGTGTGTTTAACTGTGTAGTGATTTAGAGTATGTGAGAAGTTCCTGGATGGTTTACTAGATTCTCCAGAAATGCATGCAGAGTATGCATCAAGAGCTGACTACTCACACTCACATTACCCAAGATGCAACGCTACTACTCACACTCACATTGCCCAAGATGCAACGCTACTACTCACACTCACATTACCCAAGATGCAACGCTACTACTCACACTCACATTACCCAAGATGCAACACTGCTACTCACACTCACATTACCCAAGATGCAACGCTACTACTCACACTCACATTACCCAAGATGCAACGCTACTACTCACACTCACATTACCCAAGATGCAACGCTACTTCTGAAAAAAACCCAAAATACAAACGTCACAGATCACCTAGCTACAGCGAGGGTATGTTCGCTTCCTGTTTTCAAAATAAAAGCACCAATTCTATCGTTATGGTTTTCTTAATAATAAAAGGCAACGGGCTCCCTCCCTCCCTCCTTTCCTTCCTTCTTCCTCCCTTCTTTCCTTCCTTCCTCCCTCCCTCCTTTCCTTCCTTCTTCTTCCCTTCTTTCCTCCCTTTCCTCCTTCCTTCCTCCCTTTCTCCCTCACTCCTTTCTTTCCTTCTTCCTCCCTTCCCTGTTGTATTTTGTAAAAATGACAGGAAGTGCGTTACTCGCTATGGCTAACTTGAGCGGCTCTGAATTCTCAGGAACAAAACTTTAAACAGGTGTTTTATTGTGAAAATGACAGGAAGTGACTTTAAACAGGTGTTATTTGGACAAATTAGCGTCACATTGTGGATCTAACGGGCTACTTTACTTTCTTCCTAAAAAGGTTAGAAATGTGGATAAAGTGGTTTATTTACAGAGTTAGAGCTAAAATGAAATCAGCTTCAGCCTGATGATTTCAGCTCGGGTAGGAACCAAATGCATTGTGGGTAATCGTGTAGTTTACTACAGTGTAAACGGTCTGCTTACTATCTGGTCCTTTAGTGGGTAGTATGTAGTATAGAAGTATGTAGTATGTAGTATAGAAGTATGTAGTATGTAGTATAGAAGTATGTAGTATGTAGTATAGAAGTATGTAGTATGTAGTATAGAAGTATGTAGTATAGAAGTATGTAGTATGTAGTATAGAAGTATGTAGTATAGAAGTATATAGTATGTAGTATAGAAGTATATAGTATGTAGTATAGAAGTATGTAGTATAGAAGTATGTAGTATAGAAGTATGTAGTATGTAGTATAGAAGTATGTAGTATAGAAGTATAGAAGTATGTAGTATGTAGTATAGAAGTATGTAGTATGTAGTATAGAAGTATGTAGTATGTAGTATAGAAGTATGTAGTATAGAAGTGTGTAGTATAGAAGTATGTAGTATGTAGTATAGAAGTGTGTAGTATAGAAGTATGCAGTATGCGGTTTTTCGAACAGCCCATGTGATCAAAGCCAACAGAAACTTCTCTTGGACTCACTGTGGCAACAGAACTAGATATAATGTGGACCCTCACACTCCTAGAAGCAGAGAGGACCCTTCATAAAGACACATGAAGGCCTCGACTCCCTCTGGTACACATGAGCACCCTCCAGCACCCTCCAGCACCCTCCAGCACCCTCCAGCATGCATGCAGAGGGTCTCACGCTGCGCTCATTATCACGAGCTGAGATCTGACGATGTAACGGCTAGAACCTCGGGATGAGATGTTCATTAGAGCCTCACCTCCCATTCTGTCATCCTTTCTGCCGCTGTCAGCAGCTGTATGAACATGCACCCACACACACACACACACACACACACACACACACACACACACACACACACACACACACACACACACACAGCCTACATACAAACACCTCCCTCCCACACAGTCAGTCTGCAGCCTGGAAGAGCTCCTCATTCGACAGTCTTTTCATTGCAAGGAAGGAAGGGAGGAGGAAGGTAGGATGAAGGAAGGAAGGAAGGGAGAAGGGAGGAAGGGAGGGAGGGAGGAGGAAGGAAGGAAGAAAGGAGGGAAGGAAAGGAGTAGGGGGAAGAGGAGGAAGGAAGGAAGGAAGGAAAGCAGGAAGGGAGGAGGAAGAAAGGAGTCAGGGGGAGGAAGGAAGGAAAGAAGGAAAGAAGGAAAGAAGGGAGGCAAGAATGAGCAAGGAAGGAAGGAAGGAAAGGAGTCAGGGGTGGGAGAGGAGGGAAGGAAGGAACACACACACACGCACACGCACACACACACACACACACAGCCTACATACACACACCTCCCTCCCTCCCACGCAGCAGTTTAGCGATGCAGTCAGTCTGCAGCCTGTAAATAATGAATGATTCTTCTATAAACCAGGAAGAGCTGAGCGTGTTCAGCCTTGTTCACAGCTCCGCCAAAAGCATCAGAGCAGCCCGCCTGATGACTGCTGACTGCTGTCTCCGGGCAAAATGTGTTGTGTGTGTGTTATCATGAAACCTTTCTGGACTCCTGCAAGGCTTTACAGCTCAGGCTTTACAGCTCAGGCTTTGTGTCAGACACAAGCAGGTAAAGACCGAGTGTCCTCATCAAAGGTTGGTGATAAAGTCCGAGCAGCTGCAGGGGAGCCAAGATATTCTCTCTCTGCTCTACTCTCGGATTTATACTATTTTAACCCTCCTGTTGTTCTCAGGTTAAGGAAGGACAGGTGGAAGGGGGGAGGAAGGAAGGAAGAAAGGAGGCTGGAGGAAGGAAGGGAGGAAAGAGAGAGGAAGGAATGGAAGGAAGGAAAGGAGTAAGGAAAGAAGGAAGGAAGGAAGGAAGGGGGGATGGAGGATGGAGTAAGGAATGAATGAAGGTAGGAAGGAGTAAGGAGGAAGGAAGGAAGGACAGGAGGAAGTGAAGGAAAGAAGGAGGGAGGGAGGAAGGAAGGAAGAAAGAGGGGGATGGAGGAAGGAAAGAAGGTAGGAGGAAGGGAGGGAAGAAGGAGGGAGGGAGGAAGGAAGGAAAGGAGTAAGGAGGGAGGGAGGACAGAAAGGAGGAAGGAAGGAAGGGGGATGGAAGAAGGAAAGAAGGAAGGGAGGAAAGAGAGAGGAAGGAAAGGAAGGAAGGAATGAAAGAAGGAAGGAAGGAAGGAACCTGAGTGACTTAGCATAAATGCCTCATTAGCACATGACTGCTCATCTAACTGGTGCATTAGCATTGGGAACATGTGTTATTAATATAATGTGTAAACCTGTTTGAATCATGCTAACGTGTGAATACTGATGATGAAACCTCTGATTGAGTCTGACATGAAGGAGGGAGGGGGGGGGGCAGTATCACTCGTTAGTGACATAAAGGAGGGAGGGGGGGGGGGCAGTATCACTCGTTAGTGATTCAGTCAGGGCAACACCTTCCTGTCGTCCTCCCGGGTCAAATGGACCCCATCTGTTTTGACTGTTCCTTCTTTCTTCCCTTCCTTCTTTACGTCTGTCCTTCCTCCATCCTTCTCTCTTTCTTTCCTTCCTTCCTTCCTTCCTTCCTTCCTTCCTTCCTTCCTTCCTTCCTTCCCTCCTTCCTTCCTCCTTTCTTTCTTTCCTTCCTTCCCCCCCTCCTTTCCTTCATTCCTCCCTCCTCTCCCTCCTCTCCCTTCCATCCTTCTGTCCTTCCTTTCTCCCCCCTTTCCTTTCTTCTTCCTCCCTTCAACCCTCCTTTTCTCCCTCCCTCCTTTCCTTCCTTCTTCCTCCCTTCCTTCCTCCTTTCTTTCTTTCCTTCCTTATCCCCCTCCTTTCCTTCATTCCTCCCTCCTCTCCCTTCCTTCCTTCCTTCCTTCCTCCCTCCTTTCCGTCCTTCCTTCCTTCCTTCCTTCCTCCCTCCCCCCCTCCCATTTAATATCTATCATTCTTTTGTGGTTACACCATTTGACATTTTCAGGAGCATTCAGTCTTACTTTTGATTAAAAAAAAAAATGCAAATGTCATTTCAAATGATATAAAACCTGTTCTTGGAGGAAATACATTATTTAGACAAACCAATTAGATGCAGTGATAAAGTTCTTTGACCCCGATGAAGAACCTTGAGAGAAGTTTTTCTGTTTTGACTGTTCCTTCTTTCCTCCCTTCCTTCCTTCCATCTGTCCTTCCTCCCTTCCTCCTTCTCTCTTTCTTTCCTTCCTTCCTTCCTTCCTTCCTCCCTTCCCTCTTTCCTCTGTCGTTCTTTCCTTCCTTGATCCCTTCCTCTTTTCCTTTCTCCCTCCTTCCTTCTTTCCTCCCTTCCTTCTTTCCTTCCTCCATCCCCCTTTCTTCCCTCCTTCTGTCCTTCCTTCCTTCCTCCCTCCTTCTTTCTGTCCTTCCTTCCTTTCTTCCTTCCTTCCTTCCTTCCTTCCTCCCTTCCTTCTTTCCTTTCCTTCCTCCCTTCTCTCTTTCCTCTGTCCTTCTTTTCTTCCTTGCTCCCTTCCTCTTTTCCTTTCTCCCTCCTTCCTTCTTTCCTCCGTCCTTCCTTCTTTCCTCCCTCCTTCTCTCTTTCTTTCCTTCATCTCTCTTTCCTCCCTTCTTTCTTTCCTTCCTCCATCCCCCTTTCTTCCTTCCTTCTGTCCTTCCTTCCTCCCTCCCTCCTTCTTTCTTTCCTTCCCTCCTTCCTTCTCTCTTTCTTTCCTTCCCATTACCTTCCTTCATTCCTCCCTCCCTCCCTCCGTCCCTCCGTCCTTCCCTTCCTTCCTTCCTTTTGTCTTTCCTTCCTTCCCTCCTTTCTTTCCTTCCTATCACTTTTCCCTTCTTTCCATCCTTCCTTCCTTCCTCCCTTCCATCTTTTTAATGATCCGGCCCACATGAGATCAAATTTGAGTTTGACACCTCTGAATTAGATGCAGTGATAAAGTTCTTTGACCCCGATGAAGAACCTTGAGAGAAGTTTGCTCACAGACAGGAAACTCTAAATTCAGCCCACAGCCCAAACCCTGAGGACACATGTATTGATTGCCTTTTCTTTTTTTCCTCCTTCCTTTAAATAATGAGCGTGTAAATGCATCCTTAATCAAAACTACTGTCATTATGTGAGGTAATAAATTATCAGCGGGGCTTATTATAAAACAGCCAGATATGATCTGTGCTTTCTAAATGATGATGTCACCGCCGTAAATCTTAAAGGGCCACATGAAAGGAAGTAAGGAAGGAAGGAAGGAAGGAAGGACGGAAGGAAGGAAGGAAGAAAGGGAGGGAGCAAGGACAGGTGGAAGGAAGGGAGGGAGGGAGGGAGCAGGTGGAAGGAAGGAAGAAAGGGGGCAAGGACAGGTGGAAGTAAGAGAAGAGAAGAAGACAGGAAGGAAGGACGGAACTAAGGAAGGAAGGGAAGACAGGAAGAAAAGATGGAAGGAAGGAAGGAAGGAAGAAAGGAAGGGAGCAAGGACAGGTGGAAGTAAGAGAAGAGAAGAAGACAGGAAGGAAGGAAGGAAGGACGGAACTAAGGAAGGAAGGGAAGACAGGAAGAAAAGATGGAAGGAAGGAAGGAAGAAAGGAAGGGAGCAAGGACAGGTGGAAGGAAGAAAGGAAGGAAGGGAAGAAGGGCAGATGGAAGGAAGGAAGAGAAGAGAAGACAACAAGGAAGGAAGGAAGGAAGGAGGGAAGGAAAAGAAGACAGGATGGAAAGATGGAAAGAAGGAAGGAAGAAAGGGAGGGAGCAAGGACAGGTTGAAGGAAGGGAGGGAGGGAGCAGGTGGAAGGAAGGAAGGAAGAAAAGACAGGATGGAAAGGTGGAAGAAAGGAAGGAAGGGAAGACGGGCAGATGGAAGGAAGGAAGGAAGGAAGGAAGGAAGGAAGATAAGACAGGTAGGAAGGGCAGATGAAAGGAAGGAAGGGAGCAAGGACGGATTGAAGGAAGAGAAGACAAGAATGAAGGAAGGAAGGACAGAGGGAAGCATCCTTAATCAAAACTACTGTCATTATGTGAGGTAATAAATTATCAGCAGGACTTATTATAAAACAGCCAGATATGATCTGTGATGTCACCGCCGTAAATCTTAAAGGGCCACATGAAAGGAAGGAAGGAAGCGAAGGAAGGAAGGAAGGAAGGAAGAAAGAAAGGGAGGGAGCAAGAACAGGTGGAAGGAAGGGAGGGAGGGAGGGAGCAGGTGGAAGGAAGGAAGGAAGGAAAGATGGAAGGAAGGAAGAAAGGGGGCAAGGACAGGTGGAAGTAAGAGAAGAGAAGAAGACAGGAAGGAAGGACGGAAGTAAGGAAGGAAGGGAAGACAGGAAGAAAAGATGGAAGGAAGGAAGAAAGGAAAGGGAGCAAGGACAGGTGGAAGGAAGAAAGGAAGGAAGGGAAGAAGGGCAGATGGAAGGAAGAGAAGAGAAGACAACAAGGAAGGAAGGAGGGAAGGAAAAGAAGCCAGGATGGAAAGATGGAAAGAAGGAAGGAAGAAAGGGAGGGAGCAAGGACAGGTTGAAGGAAGGGAGGGAGGGAGCAGGTGGAAGGAAGGAAGGAAGAAAAGACAGGATGGAAAGGTGGAAGAAAGGAAGGAAGGGAAGAAGGGCAGATGGAAGGAAGGAAGGAAGGAAGGAAGGAAGGAAGGAAGATAAGACAGGTAGGAAGGGCAGATGAAAGGAAGGAAGGGAGCAAGGACGGATTGAAGGAAGAGAAGACAAGAATGAAGGAAGGAAGGACAGAGGGAAGCATCCTTTAATTACTACTTTTATTACCAGGTTTCCTTTATACCTGAAAAGGGTAGGTATAAGGAAGGAAGGAAGGAAGGAAGAAAGGAAAAGAGGGAGCAAGGACGGGTGGAAGGAAGAGAAGAGAAGACAGGAAGGAAGGAAGGAAGGAAAAGAGGGAAAGAAAAGAATACAGGAAGAAAAGATGGAAGGAAGGAGGACAGGGAGCAAGGACAGGTGGAAGGAAGAGAAACCCTTCCATCTGCCCTTCTTCCCTTTCTTCCATCTTTCCATCCTTCCCTTCCTTCCTTCCTTCCTTCCTGTATGTGGCCCTTGAATGAAAATGAGTTTTTGCTTTAGATGCACAGGACAGCGTGTTCCCTTTCTTTAAAGTTGATGTTTTATTTCAGGGACCTTTCTTTGAATACCAGAGACATGAGATGAGTGTCTCACCCTACGAGTTACTGTCTGAACTAAACAATAACCATGAGATAAATTACAGTACAAGAAGATTCATTTATCTACACATGAGCTATGACTTCACATTTCTTACCTTATATGGATAGCTGATAGTAAAGGATAAATAAGGAGTTACTTTAAACTGCAAAGCATGCAATATACTTATACTATAATATACTTATACATATACTCTTAAAGACTTCTAAACACATTAAATAGGTCATAAATGTATTTCTAAAAAAAAAGGTGGCATTTCAACCATTTAGATTTGAATTGTGGAGCTAGGCTTCACAAACTGTGTTTCAACATTTCTGTGTTCAGGATTTAGTGATTAGCATAAACCCGCCCCTGCTGCTGTAGAGGTAGAAATACATTCAGCACACACTACTACTACTACAGTCTACAGTTAGCCAGTTAGCTGAGTTAGCCGCCGAGCTACCAGCTGAGTTAGCCACCGAGCTACCAGTTGAGTTAGCCACCGAGCTACCAGCCGAGGAAGCCGCCGAGTTAGCCGCCAAGCTAGCTGCCGAGTTAGCCACCGAGCTACCAGCTGAGTTAGCCGCCGAGCTACCAGCTGAGTTATCAGCCAAGTTAGCCACCGAGCTACCAGCTGAGTTAGCCACCGAGCTAGCCGCCGAGTTAGCCACTGAGTTAGCCGCCGAGCTACCAGCTGAGTTAGCCGCCGAGCTACCAGCTGTGTTAATCGCCGAGTTACCAGCAGAGTTAACCTCCGAGCTAGCAGCCGAGTTAGCCGCCAAGCTAGCAGCTGAGTTAACCGCCGAGTTTGCCGTCGAGCTAGCAGCTGAGTTAGCGGAAGAAAGCTCTCAGACGAAGCTTCCATGTTTCTGGTAGAGGTGGTGACTTTGATTGACAGGTGACACTTGGTAGGGGGCGGGGCTTCAGCGTTTGGGAGCAGATTACTGAAGATGTGAGTGCTTTTATATCGTGTTATTGGGTTTTGGGGACTGAACACAAGAAATAAAAGAAAAAGGAGCCTTTTGTTTGTATGAATCGGCATCAACGCATCTTCTATTTTAAATTGATCTTCAGTTTTCTATCTCTGCTCTCTTCCTGGAGTCACAGGGAGCATTTTCCTTCTTTCATGTTTTGATTCATACAGATGTAACGTGTAACTTTTCAATCATAGAGTGAGATTTTGCCAGTCCTTGGGAATGAGTGCGACTTGCCTTTGATTTAAAAAAGATAAAAAGATGTAAGAAGAGAAAGTAGAGAGGACGTTTTAGACACAATGACTGTCTCTTCTCTGTCTTTTCATATTTTGAAAAGTCGATGTCAGATAAGGACACAAATAAGACATTTTTACTCCAACTGAGAGGAGGAGGAAAAAGAAAAGGATGAATAACAAGATCGGACTTGCTTCTCTTCTTTTTCCTCTCTCGTTTCTTCGGTATATAATATCACACTGACCTCACATCAGTTTAGCCTGCTGTCCTTGAGTCAAGGAAGGAAGGAGGGAGGGAGGAAGGAAAGAAGGGAGAAAAGGAAAGAAGGAAGGAAAGAAGATGGGAAGATAGGGAGAGGAAAGGAGGGAGGGAGGAAGGAAGGAAGGAGAGAGGGAGGGAGGAAGGACAGAAGGAAGGGAGGAAAGAAAGAGAGAAGGAGGGAGGGAAGGAAAGAAGGAAGGTAGGGGAAGGAAAGAAAGAAAGAGAGAAGGAGGGAGAGAAGGAAAGAAGGAGGGAGGGAGGAAGGAAAGAAGGGAGGAAAGGAAAGAAGAAAGGAAGGAAGATAGGGAGAGGAAAGGAGGGAGGGAGGAAGGAAGGAAGGTAGGGGGAGGAAAGGAGGGAGGGAGGAAGGAAGGAAGGTAGGGGGAGGAAAGAAAGAAAGAGAGAAGGAGGGAGGGAAGGAGGGAGGGAGGAAGGAAGGATAGAAGGATAGACAGAATCATAGAGTGAGATTTTGCCAGTCCTTGGGAATGAGTGCGACTTGCCTTTGATTTAAAAAAGATAAAAAGATGTAAGAAGAGAAAGTAGAGAGGACGTTTCAGACACAATGACTGTCTCTTCTCTGTCTTTTCACAGCGTCGCTAACGGTAACGGCATCAGGGGAAATTACTTTCAACTGATGCTTTTCAAGAATGTAGTCAAATAGAATTATGTATCTCCTGCTGACACTTTGTGTGTGTGTGTGTGTGTGTGTGTGTGTGTGTGTGTGTGTGTGTGTGTGTGTGTGTGTGTGTGTGTGTGTGTGTGTGTGTGTGTGTATGATGAACAGAAGTACATATAAAGTCCGTACTTGGGAGGATGTAAAGCAGGAGTGTCCAATATGTGGTCCGTGTGCCAAAACCGGCCCGCCAAGAGGTCAAATCAGGCCCAATTTCCTTCTTCTTCTTTTCCTTCCTTCCTTCCTTCCTTCCTTCCTTCCTTCCTTCCTTCCTTCCTTCCTTCCTTCCATCTGTCCTTCCTCCCTGTCTTCTTTTCCTTCCTTCCATCTGCCCTTCTTCCTCCCTCCTTTCCTTCTTCCTCCCTCCTTTCCTTCCTTCTTCCTCTCTTCTATCCATCCTTCCTTCCTCCCTCCTTTCCTTCATTCCTACCTCCCTTCCATCCTTCCTTCCTCTGTCCTTTCTTTCTTTCCTTCCTTCCTTTTTTCCTCCCTTCCATCCTTCCTTCCTCCATCCTTTCCTTCCTTCTTCATCCCTTCCATCCTTCCTTGTTCCTCCCTTCCTTCCTCCTTTCCTTCCTTCTTCCTCCCTTCCACCCTTCCTTCTTCCTATCCTGTCTTCTTTTCCTTCCTTCTTTTCTTCAATCTGTTCTTCCTACCTTTCTTCCTTCCTTCCTTCTTGCCTTCTTGCCTTCTTTTCTTCTCTTCTCTTCCTTCCGTCCTCCCTTCCTTCCTTCTTGTCTTCTCTTCTCTTCCTTCCTTCCATCTGTCCTTCCTCCCTGTCTTCTTTTCCTTCCTTCCATCTGCCCTTCCTCCCTTTCTTCCATCTTTCCATCCTGTCTTCTTTTCCTTCAATCTGTCCTTCCTACCTTTCTTTCTTCCTTCCTTCTTGTCTTCTCTTCCTTCCTACCTTTCTTCCTTCCTTCCTTCCTTCCTTCCTTCCTTCCTTCCTTCTTGTCTTTTCTTCTTTTCTCTTCTCTTCTCTTCCTTCCTTCCTTCTTGTCTTGTCTACTCCTCTCTTCCTTCCTTCCATCCTTCCTTCCTTCCTTCATCTCTTCTCTTCTTTTCTCTTCTCTTCCTCCCTTTCTTTACTTCCTTCTTGTCTTCTCTTCCTTCCTTCCTTCCTTCCTTCTTGTCTTGTCTACTCCTCTCTTCCTTCCTTCTTTCCTTCCTTCCTTCTTGTCTTCTCTTCTTTTCTCTTCTCTTCTCTTCTCTTCCTTCCTTCCTCCTTGTCTTGTCTACTCCTCTCTTCCTTCCTTCCATCCTTCCTTCCTTCCTTCATCTCTTCTCTTCTTTTCTCTTCTCTTCCTCCCTTTCTTTACTTCCTTCTTGTCTTCTCTTCCTTCCTTCCTTCCTTCCTTCTTGTCTTCTCTTCTCTTCTCATCCCTTCCTTCCTTCCTTCCTTCCTTCCTTCCTTCCTTCCTTCCTTCCTTCCTTCCTTCCTTCCTCTGTTGGTAGAAGCTCTGTTAGCAGTGCTGAGAGATTTGTGCTCAGTGCCAAAACCATTTCGGTCATTTGTCAAGACCACAGTCCTCACCACAAAAAAGAAAAAAAAGAAAGAAGAAAAATGATGTTTGTCTTTTATTGCCCTGAAGCAAAGGTGGAAGTAGCTTCATGTTGTTCGGGAGGTGTTAAAGGAAGACAGATTGAAGTGTGACTTTGACACTTCCTTCAGTTTTACTACCAACAATTGTTTCTTTATACTTTGTCTGTGAGTGATAACACTTGCAAGCCTTTTTGTCCCTTCTACTCCCCCGTAGACGGCTCCTCTAGCTGTAGCGCTATGCTTTGAAGTGGCCTCCTGCAGTAAACCTACCGCGGCCCAGTTTCCTTCTTCCTCTTTTCCTTCCTACCTTTCTTTCTCCCTTCCACCTTGTCTTCTTTTCCGTCCTTCCTTCCTTCCTTCCTTCCTTCCTTCCTTTCTTCCTTTCTTCCTTCCTTCCCTCTGGTCTTCTCTTCTTTCTTATTCCTCTTTTCCTTCCTTCCATCTGTCCTTCCTACCTTTCTTTATCCCTTCCTCCTTGTCTTCTTTTCCTTCCTTCCTTCCGGTCTTCTCTTCCTTCCATCTGTCTTCTCTTCCCTTCCTTCCTTCCGGTCATCTCTTCCTTCCAATTGTCTTCTCTTCCCTTCCTTCTTTCCTTCCGTCCTTCCTTCCTTTCTTCCTTCCTTCCCTCCGGTCTTCTCTTCTTTCTTATTCCTCTTTTCCTTCCTTCCGTCTGTCCTTCCTACTTTTCTTTCTCCCTTCCTCCTTGTCTTCTTTTCCTTCCTTCCTTCCGGTCTTCCCTTCTCTTCCTTCCAACTGTCTTCTCTTCCCTTCCTTCCTTCCTTCCTTCCTCCTTTCCTTCCTTACTTTCCCTGATGGAAAGTAAGAGAGCTACTGGACTTTTGAACGGCTTGTTTAACTTTAAAACACTTCCAGACGCTTCAGTTGACAAGTCAAAAGTAAAATGCAACCTGTGTCAAACGGAGTTTAACTACCACCGGAGTACGTGGAGTTTGAGTTAGCACCTCCACGCTAAACACCCAGGTGCAGCCAAGCCAGCCTCAGCTCCACCAAAGGACCATTTTGGAGTGTGGGAGTCGCAGCAGAGCCGTGATTGATTCCCAGTTAAGACACTCTGGTAAGAAATGCTTTACATTATGGGCTTAAAACTGCCTTCAAATGGAAAATAACAGGATTTTAAACATGCAACTCAAAACGCCATTAATTGTGCTTAACTATGGAAATTCTGAGATTAATCTCGATTAAAAAAATTAATCGTTTGACAGCCCTAGTCTAAATCTAACCAAACCTCAACCATGGACTTTTTTGGTGACGGTCAGTTACAACAAAACTCTCCTAACAACCACAAAACATATGACTTTAGGTAGATTTAGCTTCATGTCATAATAAACACCTATATTTAATAAAATCCTCATATTCATTTGCTTATAAAAAAGCAAATCATATGAATTAATCTCATTTCAGTGATGTCAAAGTCAAGTTTTACTGCATTTTTGTTATTGAAGAAATGCTCGAAAATCATAAGAGGGCAAACCAATTAATTTCAAATATGCATCTTTTGTTTTTTTGAAACCTGATTGAGGTGACCCAGGAGGAAGCAAATGAGCCAGATGTCTTTTTAAGATCTTTTTAAGACATTTAAGTTGATTATTTCTTACATTCACATATTCTTTCTTTCACTTTCCGAGCATGACAGTGACAGCGTTTCCTGTCTCTTCACAACAAGAGACAACAGAGACGTTAATAACAGTCATTTTAGAATAAAGAGGAGAAGGTGAAGGAGGAAGGAGAGGTGGATGAGAGGATGAGAGGATGAGAGGATGGAAACAATCCTTCAGATGCAGTCGTGTTTACCGTAAACTGATATTTACTAAACAATGTAAGAAACTCCTCCTTGGTCATGTTCTCCTGTCTTCTTCCTCTTCATGCTGCTGATACACAAAACTGTCATTTAAATAAATACATACAGGAGACTAAAGTAGGGCTGTGAGAAGATGGAAGGAAGGAAGGGTGGAAAAGGGAAGGAAAGAAGGAAAGAAGGAAGGGAGGAAAAGAAGGAAGGAAGGAAAAGGGAAGGACGGAAGGAAGGAAGGGAGGAAAAGGGAAGGAAGGAAGGAAGGAAAAGAAGGAAGGAAGGAAGGGAAGGAGAAGAAGGAAGGGAGGTAAAGGGAAGGAAGGTAGGAAAAGAAGGAAGGAAGGAATGAAGAAAGGGAGGAAGGAAGGAAGGAAGGATGGAAGGAAGGAAGGAAGGAAAAGGGAAGGAAGAAAGGTAGGAAGGAAGGAAAAGAGGAATGGCCGAAGGACCGAAGGAAGAAAGGGAGGAAGGAAGGAATGATGGAAAAGAAGGAAGGATGGAAAAGAGGGAAGGAAGGTAAAGGGAAGGACCGAAGGAAGAAAGGGAGATATTTCATGTCATTTATGAAGAAGAACAAGCCTCATATGCTCTTCTCCTGAGTGGATTTGCTTCTCTGTTCTGAATATATTTGTTTAGATGTGTTTATAATATTTATTTCTTTAGATAGTCGTCAGAGAAAACACCTTCACAACTATTTGAATGTGTTACTTTATTAATTTAGACCAGAGGAGTCAAACTCATTTTCATTCAAGGGCCACATACAGAGCAATTTGATCTCATGTGGGCCGGATCATTAAAAAGATGGAGGGAAGGAAGGAAAGACAGGCAAAAAGGAAGGAGGGAAGAAAGGTAGGAAGGACAGATGGAAGGAAGGAAGGACAGATGGAAGAAAGGGAGGGAAGAAGGGAAGGAAGGAAAGACAGGCAAAAGGAAGGAGGGGAGAAAGGTAGGAAGGACAGATGGAAGGAAGGAAGGAAGGAAGAAGATAAGAAGGGATGGAAGGAAAGACAGGTAAAAGGAAGAAAGGTAGGAAGGACAGAAGGAAGAAAGGGAGGAAGGAAATAAGAAGGGAAGGAAGGAAAGACAGGCAAAAGGAAGGAGGGGAGAAAGGTAGGAAGGACAGATGGAAGGAAGGAAGGAAGAAAGGAAGGAAGGAAGAAGATAAGAAGGGATGGAAGGAAAGACAGGTAAAAGGAAGAAAGGGAGGAAGGAAGGAAGGAAGGAAGGAAGGAAGGAAGGAAGGAAGAAGATAAGAAGGGATGGAAGGAAAGACAGGTAAAAGGAAGAAAGGTAGGAAGGACAGAAGGAAGAAAGGGAGGAAGGACAGAAGGAAGGAAGAAAGGAAGGACAGATGGAAGATAGGAAGGAAGGAAGGAAAATAGGAAGATAGGAAGGATCGATGGAAGGAAAGTGGGACGGATTGCACCCCTCGGCGGGCCGGTTCTGGCCCACGGGCCTCATGTTTGACACCCCTGCTTTAGACACTGATAACTTGTGATGGGTATTTTCACCATTTTCTGACACTTAATATTCACTCTGAGACTGTAAATTAATCACTGCAGGAAGTACATATATATAAATATCAACACATGATTAGAGGCTCAGGTAAATTTAGCTTGGGGTCAAAGGTCAGGGAATAAATTCAGTGCAGTGAATTTCCCCTGAGACTCTGAGACCCTCCATCTCTAACCCTCTCTGACTCATATTATAATACTGAGAGATACGGAGGCGTCACGATAATGAATTCAATCAGTGATAATACCTGAAGGTGTTTGATGAGTGTGTGTGTGTGTGTGTGTGTGTGTGTGTGTGTGTGTGTGTGTGTGTGTGTGTGAAGGGTTGTGTTGAAGTGTTTGTAGTGTCCACTCGCGCTCATCACTGCTACTCCAGTGTCTTTCTGGGCAGGATCATGAAAAAGGAGGGAGGGAAGGAGGGAAAGGAAGGGAGGGAGGGAGGGAAGGAGGGAAGGAAGTAAGGAGGGAGAAGGAATGAAAGGGGGAGGAAGGAAGGAAGGAAGAAGAAAAGAAGGGAGGAAGAAGAAAGGGCGGAACAAGGGAGGAAGAAGGAAGGAAGGAAAGAGAGGAAGAAGGAAGGAAAGGAAAGGGGACGAAGGAAGGAAAGGAGGAAGGAAGGAAGAAGGAAGGAAAGGAGGAAGGAAGTGTCATTGCATCAACTTCCTCTTTCAGATAGTATTTTTACATTCACTATCGTCCTCTTTAAGACTTTTACTGGTTTGAATCATAACAGGATATGATCCAGAACATCTGCCTGCTTATTAATAATCCATACAGGAAGGAAGGAAGAAACGGAGGGAGAAAGAAGGAAGGAAAGGAGGAAGCAAGGGAGGAAGGAAAGGAGAAAGAAGGAAGGAAAGAAGGAAGGAAGGGAGGAAGAAGGAAGGAAGGAAAGAAGGAGGGAGAGAGGGAGAAAGGAAGGAAAGGACGGAGGAAGGAAGGAAAGGAGGAAGAAAGAAAGGAAGAAGGAAGGGAGAAAGAAGGAAGGAAATGAGGAAGGAAGGAAGGATTGAAGGGAGAAACAAGGAAGGAAGACTTTTACTGGTTTGAATCATAACAGGATATGATCCAGAACATATGACTGCTTATTAATAATCCATACAGCTGTGCCTCGAGGCGGTTTGGACAGCTGTCATCCCACCAGCCAACATCTGGATTTATTGGGGATAGCTGTGAATGAAAATGACTGAATATGCCTGACTCGATAAATCAGTTCTTTAACTTTAACTGTGGATCATTTTATGATGTTTGCATGAAAGTATCAAGGAATGAAGGGAGGAAGGGAGGAAGAAGGAATGAAAGGAGGAAGGAAGAAGGGAAGGGAGGAAGAAGGAAGGAAAGGAGGGACGAAGGATGGGAGGAAAGAAAGAGAGAAGAAGGAAGGAAGGAAGGCAGGATGGAAGGGAGGAAGAAAGGAAGGAAGGAATGAAGGAAGGAAGGAAGGACAGAGGAAAGAAGGATGGGAGGAAAGAAAGAGAGAAGAAGGAAGGGAGGAAGGAAGGACGAACAGAGGAAAGAAGGAAGAGAGGAAGGAAGGGGTAGGAAAGAAAGAGAGAAGGAGGGTGGGAGGGAGGAAGAAACGAAGGAAGGAAGGAAGGACGGAGGAAAGAAGGAGGGAAGGAAGGTTGGAGAGAAGGAGGGAGGGAGGAAGGAGAAAGGAAAAGAGGAAGGGAGGATGAAGGAGGGAAGTAAGGAAAGAAATGAAGGAAAGGAAAGAAGGAAGGGAGGAAGGAGGGAAGGATGGAAAGAAGGAGGGAGAGAGGGAGGAAGGTGCCTCCAGGCAGTTTGGACAGCTGTCATCCCACCAGCCAACATCTGGATTTATTGGGGATAGCTGTAAATGAAAATGACTCCATACATCAATTCCTTTACTTTTATATCAAAATGTAACTCAAGTTGCATGCTTTACTAGAGCTGTGGATCATTGTATAATGTTTGCATGAAAGTATCAAGGAAGGAAGGGAGGAAGGAAGGAAAGGAGGGAAGGAATGAAAGAAGGAAGGAAAGGAGGGAGGGAGGAAGAAGGAAGGATGGAAGGGAGGAAGAAGGAATAAAGGAGGGAAGGAAGGGAGGAAGAGGGAAGGAAGGAAAGGAGGAATGAAAGGAGAGAGGGAGGGAGGAAAGGCTAGAAGGAAGGAAGGGAGGAAAGACATAGGAAAGAAGGAAGGAAGGTAGGGGGGCGGAAAGAAAGAGAGAAGGAGGGAGGGAGGGAGAAAGGAAAGGAAGGAAGGAAAGAAGGACAGAGTTAAACAAGGAAGGGAGGAAGGAAATGAAGGAAGGAAAGACATAGGATAGGAGGGAGGGAGGGAGGAAGGAAGGAAGGAAGGAAGGAAGGAAGGAAGGAAAAGAGGGAGGAAGGAGTAAGGAGGGAGGGAGGGAGGAAGTAAGCAAGGAAGGATGGAAGGAAATGAGGAAAGAAGTATGGAAGGAGGAGGGAGCAAAGAAAGAGGGAAGGAAGGGAAGAACGAAGGAAAAATTAAAGAAAGAGGAAGGAAAAAAGAAAGGAAGGAAGGAAGGAAGAGCATTTATAATCCTCCTATAAAACTCCTACAAACACTCTCCATGTGTCTGGAAGCCCACCCTTTGAATCCCCACAGATAACATTACATCTGCTCTCAGAGATGCTTGAAGGACCCTGAAGAAAAGGGCGATGATGTCACTGCAGAGGAGGGTCGCCGTGGCGATGATAACAATGCGCTCGGCGACTCGGCCGCAGCAGCTGGCAGAAGATATGAAGCAGATATTATTTTGAGATTGTCTCTGAAAAAGCTTTCTTTCAAGAGCTCTCTTCCCTCTGGAGAGAGAGAGGGAGGGGGAGAGAGAGGGAGGGTGTGTGTCTGAGAGAGAGAGAGAGAGAGAGAGAGAGAGAGAGAGAGAGAGAGAGAGAGAGAGAGAGAGAGAGAGAGAGAGAGAGAGATGAATATTCTGTAGATTTATTAGAATCAATGGACTCAACAGGTTCTTTCCTTCCTTCCTTCCTTCTTTCCTCTGTCATTCTTTCCTTCCTTGCTCCCTTCCTCTCTACTTTCCTTCCTCCTCCCTTTTCTTCCTCCTTTCCTTCCTGCTTTCATTCCCTCCTTCCTTCATTCCTCCCGCCTTTCCTTCCTTCTTCATTTCCTTCCTGCCTTCTTTCCCTCCTTCCATCAAACCTCCTTTCAGTCATTCCTCCCTCCTTTCCTTCCTTCGTCCTCCCTTCCTTCCTCCTTTCCTTCCTTCCTTCCTTCGTCCTCCCTCCCTTCCTTCCTTCCCTCCTTTCCTTCCTTCCTTCCTTCATCCCTCCTTTCCTTCCTTCTTCCTCCCTATGAATATGTAATATGAGGCGTTTTAACCCCAGTGTGTAAAATACAGGGAGGAGGCTCAGATGACTTCTGTTACCATGGAGACGAGGAGACGGAGGCACAATGACAGAATACACACAGGACACAGGAGTTTAACCACCCGTGTTAACATTAAGTAGTGGAATATTTTTGGTAATATTAGTTTTAGTTATAACTCAATATATTAGTTAACCCTTAGAGCAGTGGTGCAGTTAAATGATGATGTCATTTAATCTCCACATTTAGAGCAGCTGGAGCAGATGGATGCATTAACCCAACAATGGACTCTCATTTCCTGTTCCCAATGACAAGTTGGGACACTTTGACAAAACTGTATAACTACTTAACCTCAACCTTGTGGCTATTATTGTCGTCATGACGATAGTAGTCGCCGAACTCAGGAAGTAGTCATTTATTGTGTGTGTGTGTGTGTGTGTGTGTGTGTGTGTGTGTGTGTGTTTGTGTGTGTGTGTGTGTGTGTGAGCTAGTCTGGTTGTATAATATATTTTTTTAAATGTGTATATCTTGAAAATATTGTATTCTGCTCACTTCAAACATATTTTATGGTGCCAGGGTTCACATGGGAGGGAGGGAGGAAGGAAGGAAGGAGGAAAGGAGGAAGGAAGGAAAGATGGAGGGAGGGAGGGAGGGAGGGAGGGAGAGAGAGAGGGAAGGAAGGAAGGAAGGAAGGAGGGAGGGAGTGAGGGAGGGAGGAAGGACAGACGGAAGGGAGGAAAGAAAGATGGAGGAGGGAGAGGGAGAGGGAAGGATGGAAGGAAGGAAGGAATGAGAATGAGGGAGGAAGGACAGATGGAAGGAATGAAGGGAGGAAAGAAGGAGAGAGAGAGAGAAGGAAGGAAGGAAGGAAAGAGAATGAGGGAGGGAGAAAGGACAGATGGAAGGAATGAAGGGAGCAAAGAAGGAGGGAGGAAGGGAGAGAGAGGGAAGGAATGAAGGAAGGAAGGAAGGAAGGAAGGAAGGAAGGAGAGGTGCACGTTGCCTGTTTAAAGGTTTTAAAGGAAGATTCTAGTATTTTCCAACCAGGGTCAACGACCTGCAGTGAGACTGACGATGAGACGCTGAGCTCATCTCCACGGCCGTAGCTCCCATTGAGAACAGCGAGGTCGTGTCCTCGCTAGTTTAGTTTCATTGTGAAGTGAAAAAAAGCCGACGAGACAATTATCCTTGTATCAACGGACCGCCATGTGACACATACTAGCAGAGACCGCTGCCAGTATATTGACAAATACACACAGCATATTACTGGAGATTCTTAAAGTCTGTGTAAAGTCAGAATAAATATGTGTTCTGAGTTTGACATACCACAGAAAAGTGTGTTGTTAACCACCCTGCCAAATTTGAATGATTAAAAAAAAATTCGCCAAATATATGAAATTAGGCTTCAAAGTTGTGTAAAAATCAGCCTCTTTCTCTGCTCCCAAACACTGAAGCCCCGCCCCCTACCAAGTGTCACCTGTCAATCAAAGTCACCACCTCTACCAGAAACATGGACGCTACGTCTGAGAGCTTTCTGCTGCTAGCTCGGCGGCTAGCTCGGCGGCTAACTCAGCTGCTAACTCGGTGGCTAACTCAGCTGCTAACTCGGCGGCTAACTCAGCTGCTAACTCGGTGGCTAACTCAGCGGCTAACTCAGCTGCTAACTCAGCTAACTGGCTAACTGTAGACTGTAGTAGTAGTAGTGTGTGCTGAATGTATTTCTACCTCTACAGCAGCAGGGGCGGGTTTATGCTAATCACTAAATCCTGAACACAGAAATCTAGAAACACAGTTTGTGAAGCCTAGCTCCACAATTCAAATCTAAATGGTTGAAATGCTTTTTACACCTTTTTTAGAAATACATTTATGACCTATTTAATGTGTTTAGAAGAAAATGTCTGAATTCACTTTACACAGTCTTTAAGTCACAGTTATGTAGAGCTCACTTCCAGAAAAAGTATTTGCTGCAGTAGTTTGTTCATTCATTCCTTTTCTCCGTTTCCCAGCATGCCTTGCTCCAGTCCACAGTTTCAGAACAAACAAAGAAAATAATATATTGCAGTTATAAATCTTATCATTGACCTCGGTATTAGAAACATCCTGGCTGCAGCCTTGCTCATCTCATATGTTGAGTCATTTCAAGACGTCTGAGGCCAAGTGGAAGTAAACATAGAGATTAGCCCTCCCTCACTCTCTTTGGCAAAGTGTTTCATATTCATCATTAATCTGTTTCAACACAGTTTGTCTTTATGTCCAGAAAACCACGGTGATCATTGTTGCTTAATTTCCTTCTAACCATGACCGGCATCATTCCCACATTTTAAGCATTTCTTTTCTTTTTAAACATGATAATTAACTAAACAAGCTCAACTCAAGGTCTACTCATGTGGGCCGGACCATTAAAAAGAGAAAGGGGAAGAAGGAAGGAAGGAAGGAAGGAAGGAAGAAAGAAGGAAGGACGGAAGAAATTAACAAAGGAAAAGAAGACAGGAAGGACAGAGGGAAGGAAGGAAGGAAGGAGAGAAGGAAAGTAGGAAGGAAGAACAGACGATTAGAAGGAAGGAAGGAAGGAAGGAAGGAAGGACGGAAAAAATTAAAGGAAAAGAAGACAGGAAGGACAGAAGGAAGGAAGGAAGGAAGGAAAAAATTAAAAGAAAAGAAGACAGGAAGGACAGAAGGAAGGAAGGAAGGAAAGATGGAAGGAGGGAAGGACAGAAGAAATTAACAAAGGAAAAGAAGACAGGAGGGAAAGATGGAAGAAAGGAAGGAAAGAAGGAAGTAAGGAAAGTAAGACAAGAAGCAAGGAAGGAAGGAAATATGGAAGGAAGGACAGACGAACCAAAGAAAGACAAAGAAGACAGGAAAGAGAGATGGAAAAAAGGAAGGGAGGAAGAAAGTAAGAAAGTGTGGAAGGAAAAGAAGACAGGAAGGAAAGTGGGCCGGATCGGACCCCTCGGCTGGCCGTTTCTGGCCCACGGGCCTCATGTTTAACCCCCCTGGTCTGCTAGCTTTTTGTAGTTTCAGCATCACGCAACTTTTAGATCTAACTTAGAAATATTCAGAGAAACATTCATGTTGGCTTCAAAGTTGAGCTCGGCAGTTCATTTCTTCTTTCCTCCCTCCATCCCCTTTTCTTCCTTCCTTCTGCCCTTCCTTCCTCCCTCTCTCCTTCTCTCCTTCCCCCTTCCTTCTTTCCTTCCTTCCTCTTTTCCTTTCTCCATCCCCCTTCCTTCTCTCTTTCCTTATTCCCTCTCTCTTTCCTCTCTCTTTCCTCCCTCCCTCCCTCCCTCCCTCCCTTCCTTCCTTGACTGGAGGACAACAGGAGGGTTTAGGTGTTTGCTAGATTCAGTGTGACTGTGTTTGTTCCCACATCAACAGGCTCGCTGGCAGCGAAGGGTCACCAGCCTGCAGAGCTCAGAGTAGACGCTATAAAACATTTATTTAACCCTGAAAACATTTGTGCTGCAAAGAGAGGCGAGCTGTGGGGCGAACGATGTCACGCAGAGAGAACATTTTATAAGGTTTTTATTTTTATATTATTCTCTTTGGCCTTTGAGCATTGATGTCAACGGCATGGTGGCCCCTAGAGAAGAGGCAGGGGATCGCCATCGCCACTCTAAAAACAATGCATTTAAAGACTGTGTAAAGTGAATTCAGACATTTTCTTCTAAACACATTAAATAGGTCATAAATGTATTTCTAAAAAAGGTGTAAAAAGCATTTCAACCATTTAGATTTGAATTGTGGAGCTAGGCTTCACAAACTGTGTTTCAACATTTCTGTGTTCAGGATTTAGTGATTAGCATAAACCCGCCCCTGCTGCTGTAGAGGTAGAAATACATTCAGCACACACTACTACTACTACAGGCTACAGTTAGCCAGTTAGCCGCCGAGCTAACCGCCAAGTTAGCCTCCAAGCTAGTAGCTGAGTTAGCAGCTGAGCTATCCACCGAGTTAGCCGCAGAGCTAGCAGCTGAGTTAGCAGCAGAAAGCTCTCAGACCTAGCATCCATGTTTCTGGTAGAGGTGGTGACTTTGATTGACAGGTGACACTTGGTAGGGGGCGGGGCTTCAGTGTTTGGGAGCAGAGAAAGAGGCTGATTTTTACACAACTTTGAAGCCTAATTTCATATATTTGGCGATTTTTTTTAATCATTTAAATTTGGCAGGGTGGTTAACAACACACTTTACTGTGGTATGTCAAACTCAGAACACATATTTATTCTTACTTTACACGGACTTTAAATCAATTAATGAACGATAAGTGGAATAAAATGATTAGTAGTAGTAAGGACTCACTCCTTCTAGACTTTTCATCTCATTGAGTCAGAAAATGTGAATCTCTGTCTCTGCAACAAGAATGATTAATATCATATTTCTGCTGTGGCAAAGAAGAAGAAACACTTATGAAGCTCTTATTTCCATCAAAATGTCATCGGTAATTACTTTAATACTGTGCCTTGTTGTAGTTTTACACTTCTATCCTCATTTTCTGTGTCCTATTAAATGATCATACTCCCATAACACACACACACACACACACACACACAAACACACACACACACACACACACGCACACACACACATGCATGCACACACACATTTATTCCAGCATGTGACAGCCAGTGCAGACCTGCAGCGTGTGAATTATTCAAAGTGATTTATTAATATTTGAAAGCGAACAGCATAGCAGATGAAAGACTCATCAGATTCCAGATTGAGACTCCTTTCATCCTCCTTCCTCCTCCCTCTTTTAATGGACAGAGAGAAGGAGAGAAGAAGAAGTCAGACAGTCAGACTCACTTGGAAAGATGTGAAGGAAAGAAGGAGGAGGAGGAGAGAGTGTGACATCATCTGCAAAGAAATGGTGTTCTCCTCATAAAACGTGTTTATACTAGGGCTGTCAAACAATTAATTTTTAGATTAATCGCAGAATTTCCATAGTTAATCGCGATTAATGGTGTTTTGAATTGCATGTTTAAAATCCTGTTATTTTCCATTTGA
The DNA here is from genome assembly GCF_027409825.1 of Scomber japonicus. NCBI lineage: Eukaryota > Metazoa > Chordata > Actinopteri > Scombriformes > Scombridae > Scomber > Scomber japonicus. The sequence continues at coordinate 32,629,345 of NC_070581.1, read as the reverse complement.
AGGCAGTTTTAAGCCCATAATGTAAAGCATTTCTTACCAGAGTGTCTTAACTGGGAATCAATCACGGCTCTGCTGCGACTCCCACACTCCAAAATGGTCCTTTGGTGGAGCTGAGGCTGGCTTGGCTGCACCTGGGTGTTTAGTGTGGAGGTGCTAACTCAAACTCCACGTACTCCGGTGGTAGTTAAACTCCGTTTGACACAGGTTGCATTTTACTTTTGACTTGTCAACTGAAGCGTCTGGAAGTGTTTTAAAGTTAAACAAGCCGTTCAAAAGTCCAGTAGCTCTCTTACTTTCCATCAGCGCGGTAGGTTTACTGCAGGAGGCCACTTCAAAGCATAGCGCTACAGCTAGAGGAGCCGTCTACGGGGGAGTAGAAGGGACAAAAAGGCTTGCTACATTAAAATGTGATAAAAAAAATGCGTTATGGATTGCATTAATCTAATCGCGATTAACGCATTAACACTGACAGCCCTAATTTTTACTAAATGTTGAAGCATGTGTTCAGAAAGCATCAATAGTCGATAATCTGACTGATCAATAAATGTGATTGAAGCTTGATTCATGTCTCAGAGAGCAGAGAGAGTGTATTTTTTAGCTTTTACGCCACTAAACATCTCCTATCACACAATATCATGTGGAAGAAACGGAGGAAGGGAGGAAGGAAGGAAGGACAGATGGAAAGAAGGATAGAAGGAAAGAATGAAGGACAGATGGAAAAAAGGAAGGTACGGAGGAAGGACAGATGGTTTAAAGGGAGTAAGGACAGATGGAAGGAAGGACAGACGGTAGAAAGGGAGTAAGGACGGATGGAAGGAAGGACAGAAGGTAGAAAGGGAGTAAGGACAGATGGAAGGAAGGACAGACGGTAGAAAGGGAGTAAGGACGGATGGAAGGAAGGACAGAAGGTAGAAAGGGAGTGAGGACGGATGCAAGGAAGGACAGACGGTAGAAAGGGAGTAAGGACGGATGGAAGGAACGAACAAACAAAGAAAGGAAAAAAGGAAGGTAGGGAGGAAGGACAGATGGAAGAAAGGGAGTAAGGACAGATGGAAGGAAGACAGGAAGGAAGGAAAGAAGGAAGGAATGACAGGTGGAAGAAAGGGAGTAAGGACAGATGGAAGGAAAGAAGAAAGGAAATAAGGAAGGTAGGGAGGAAGGACAGATGGAAGAAAGGGAGTAAGGACAGATGGAAGGAAGCAAGGAAAGAAGGAATGACAGATGGAAGAAAGGGAGTAAGGACAAATGGAAGGAAATAAGGAAGGTAGGGAGGAAGGACAGATGGAAGAAAGGAAGGAAGGACAGAAGGAAAGAAGGATAGAAGGAAAGAATGAAGGACAGATGGAAGGAAGGATAGAAGGAAAGAAGGAAAACTAAAAAACAAACCCATGTAATTCAGCAGTGCGGTTTCACTTACAGATATTCACGACTCACTGACTCTAATCACGTCTAATTGTGAGCAACAGCTGAGATCTAAAAGAGTCACACACACTTTATTATAACACTAATATCATTTCAGACATAATTTGTTTGAGTGAGGAACCTCTGATCCTGAGATGTGCAGTTTTTATCTCCCTCTTGTGATAGAAATGGATTCAGTGAAAGATGGATTACATGAATCTTGACCTCAATTATACATTCAGCACATTTCATTATCTGCTTTCCCTACAAAGTTCACGAGGGGTTAATCTATTAATTGCATTTATTAATTACGAGGAGATCACAGTTGCATGCAAAATAAAAAAAGTGAAAGATGAAGACAGAAAAATAATGAGAAAAAGCCAAAGACAGAAAGATGTAATGAGAGAGAAACTATAGAGAGAAGAGAGAAGATAAACACAGAGAGAGAGATCAGTTTATAATTTACAGTAAATCATTTCACATGATATTAATCTTCCTGTCGTCCTTTGAGGGAGGAAGGAAGGGAGGAAGAAGGAAGGAAGGAAAAGAGGAAGGAAGGAAGGTAATGTGGAGGAAAGAAAGAGAAGAGGGAGGGAGGAAGGAAGGTGAGGAGGGAGGAGGAAGGAAGGTGAAGAGGGAGGAAGGAAAGGGAGGAAGAATGAAGGAAGGCAGGAAGAAGGAAGGAAGGAAAGGAGGGAGGAAGGAAGGGACGGAGGAATAAGGAAGGGAGGAAGGAAGGAAGGTAATGGGGAGGAAAGAAAGAGAAGAGGGAGGAAGGAAGGGATGTGGGAATGAGGAAGGAAGGAAGGTAATGGGGAGGAAAGAAAGAGAAGAGGGAGGAAGGAAGGGATGTGGGAATGAGGAAGGAAGGATGGAGGGAGGGAGAAAGGAAAAGAGGAAGGGAGGAAGGAAGGTAGGAGGGAGGGAGGAAAGAAGGAAGGAAGGATGGAAGGGAGGAACCTTCCTTCCTCCCTCCTTCCCTCCTTCCTTCTGTCCTTCCTTTCCTTCCACCCTTCCTTCTTTCTTTCCCTCTTTCCTCCTTCCTTCCCTCTTTCCTCCTTCCTTCCTTCCTTCCTTCCTTCCTTCCTTCCTTCCTTCCTTCCTTCCTTCCTTCCTTCCCTTCCTGCCTGTATCTTTCCAACTCTAACTATATAAATTACAGCACTGAACATCATTTGAAGTTTGAAGAATCATCAAATATTAGCTCCTCTGTGCCTGTGAATATGGAATATATGGGAATATGGATCGGGAAATGCAAATGCCAGTAAATATTTAAGCTAGCAGATTGAGTTTAGTTCAGTATGTAACATCAGCCTTAGTGTGTAAATATATATAAATACACAGCGAGCGGAGGAATTAGCTGTCAGCAGCGAGGTGAAAACAGAGTGAGAGAGGCAGAAAGCAGTAAATCATCTTTAATGGATGGTTAAATATTTCATGCTGGAATGTGGAACGGATTGTGGAAAGTGTGCAGTGAATGCTAACAGGGATGAAGGAAGGAAGGAAGGAAAGGAGGAAGGAAGGTAAAGTGTAAAGTGTGCAGTGAATGCTAACAGGACCAATGGAGTGTAATGAACCAGCGTCTTATAGCTGCACTTCAGGAATGTGAGTAATGTATACTGTAGAGCAGAGGTGTCAAACATCAAAGGAAGCACAAAAGGAAGGAAGGAAGGAAGGAAGCACAAAAGGAAGGAAAGAAAAAAAGGAAGGCAGAAAGGGAGGAAGGAAGGAAAGAAGGAAGGAAAGAAAAAAAGGAAGGCAGAAAGGGAGGAAGGAAGGAAAGAAGGAAGGAAAAGGAGAAGGGAGGAGGGAAAAGGAGAAGGAAGGAAGGACAAGTGGAAGGAAGGAAAGATGAAAGGGAGGAAGGAATGAAGGAAGGAAAGATGGAAGGATGGGAGGAAGGAAAGAAGGAAGGAAAAGGAGAAGGGAGGAGGGAAAAGGAGAAGGAAGGAAGGGCAAGTTGAAGGAAGGAAAGATGAAAGGGAGGAAGGAATGAAGGAAGGAAAGATGGAAGGATGGGAGGAAGGACAGAAGGAAGGAAGGAAGGGAAGAAGGAAAAGGAGGGATGATGGAAGGAGGGAAAGAAGGCTGGAAGGAAAGGAAGGGAGGAAGAAAGAAGGAAGGAAAGGAGGGAGGAATGAAGGAAAGGAGGGATGAAGGAAGGAGGGAAGGAAGGAAGGAAAGGAAGGAGGAAGGAAGGAAAGGAGGAATAAGGAAGGAAAGGAGGAAGGAAGGGAGGAAGGAGAGGAAGAAGGAAGGAAAGGAGGAAGGAATGGAGGAAGGAAGGAAGGAAGGAAGGAAGGAAGGAAAGGAGGAAGGAAGGGAGGAAGAAGGAAGGTAAAGTGTAAAGTGTGTAGTGAATGCTAACAGGGATGAAGGAAGGAAGGAAAGGAGGAAGGAAGGTAAAGTGTAAAGTGTGTAGTGAATGCTAACAGGGATGAAGGAAGGAAGGAAGGAAAGGAGGAAGGAAGGTAAAGTGTAAAGTGTGCAGTGAATGCTAACAGGGATGAAGGAAGGAAGGAAAGGAGGAAGGAGGGTAAAGTGTAAAGTGTGTTGTGAATGCTAACAGGGATGAAGGAAGGAAGGAAAGGAGGAAGGAAGGTAAAGTGTAAAGTGTGTAGTGAATGCTAACAGGGATGAAGGAAGGAAGGAAAGGAGGAAGGAAGGTAAAGTGTAAAGTGTTTAGTGAATGCTAACAGGGATGAAGGAAGGAAGGAAAGGAGGAAGGAGGGTAAAGTGTAAAGTGTTTAGTGAATGCTAACAGGGATGAAGGAAGGAAGGAAAGGAGGAAGGAGGGTAAAGTGTAAAGTGTGCAGTGAATGCTAACAGGGATGAAGGAAGGAAGGAAAGGAGGAAGGAAGGTAAAGTGTAAAGTGTGCAGTGAATGCTAACAGGACCAATGGAGTGTAATGAACCAGCGTCTTATAGCTGCACTTCAGGAATGTGAGTAATGTATACTGTAGAGGAAAGAAGCATGAGGACTGACAGCTCCACTCACAGCCGTTTGAAGCCAGAGAAAAAGATTTGATGCTCGTCGGTTAATCGATTAGTTGATCATTTCATTTCCTTATTAACCTTTCTGTTGTCCTCTAGTCAAGGAAGGAAGGGAGGAAGACGGAAGGAAAGCAGTGAGGGAGGAAGGAGAGATAAAAGGCAGGAAGCAAAGGAAGAAGGAAGGGAGAAAGAAGGAAGGAAAGGAGAGAGGAAGGAAAGGGCGGAGGAATGAAGGAAAGGAGGGATGAAGGAAGGAGAGAAATAAGGCAGGAAGGAAAGGAAGAGGGGAGGAAAGGAGGAAGAAGGAAGGAAAGGAAGGAAGGGAGGAAGAAGGAAGTAAAGGAGGAAAGGAGGGATGAAGTAAGGAGGGAAGGAAGGCAGGAAGGAAAGAAGGAAGGAAAGCAGGGAGGAATGAAGGAAGGAGGGAAGGAAGGCAGGAAGGAAGGAAAGGTGGAAGGAAGGGAGGAAGAACAAAGGAAAGGAGGGAGGAATGAAGGAGGGAAGGAAGGGAGGAAGGAGAAAGGAAAAGAGCGAGGAATGACGGAAAGGAGGGATGAGGGAAGGAGGGAAGGAAGGCAGGAAGGAAAGGAGGAAGAAGGAAGGAAGGAAAGGAGGGAGGAAGGTAAAGTGTAAAGTGTGTAGTGAATGCTAACAGGACCAATGGAGTGTAATGAACCAGCGTCTTATAGCTGCACTTCAGGAATGTAAGTAATGTATACTGTAGAGCAGAGGTGTCAAACTCATTTACATTCAAGGGCCACAAACCTCCCAATTTGATCTAATGTGGGCCGGACCATAGAAAAGAAGGAAGGAAGAAAGGTAGCACAAAAGGAAGGAAGGAAGCACAAAAGGAAGGAAGGAAAGAAAAAAAGGAAGGCAGAAAGGGAGGAAGGAAGGAAAGTAGGAAGGAAAAGGAGAAGGGAGGAGGGAAAAGGAGAAGGAAGGAAGGACAAGTGGAAGGAAGGAAAGATGAAAGGGAGGAAGGAATGAAGGAAGGAAAGATTGAAGGATGGGAGGAAGGACAGAAGGAAGGAAGGAAGGAAGAACGGAAGGAGAAGGAAGGAAGGAAAGAAGGAAGGAAGGAAAGGAGGGAGGGAGGAATGAAGGAGGGAAGGAAGGCAGGAAGGAAAGGAGGGAGGAATGAAGGAAAGGAGGGATGAGGGAAGGAAGGCAGGAAGGAAAGGAGGAAAGGAGAGAGGAAGGAAGGAAAGGAGGGAAAGTGGAAGGAGGGAAGGAAGGCAGGAAGGAAAGGATGGAGGAAAGAAGGACAGAGGAAGGAAGGAAGGAAGGAAAGGAAGAAGGAGGGAGGGAGGAAGAAGGAAGGAAGGAGGACCAATGGAGTGTAATGAACCAGCGTCTTATAGCTGCACTGAAGCATGAGGACTGACAGCTCCACTCACAGCCGGAAGGAAGGCAGGAAGGAAAGGACGAAGAAGGAAGGAAGGGAGGGAGGAATGAAGGAAAGGAGGGAGGGAGGAATGAAGAAAGGAAGAAAGGAAGGAAAGGAGGGAGGAAGAAAGAAGGAAAGGAGAGAGGAAGGAAAGGATGGAGGAATGAAGGAAAGGAGGGATGAAGGAAGGAGAGAAATAAGGTAGGAAGGAAAGGAGGAAGAAGGAAGGAAAGGAGGAAGGAAGGAGGGGAAGAAGGAAGGAAAGGAGGGATAAATTAAGGAAAGGAGGGATGAAGTAGGGAGGGAATGAAGGAAAGGAGGTATGATGAAGGAAGAAAGGAAGGATGGAAGGAAGAAAGGAAAAAATCAAGGTGGGAAGGACAGAGGGAAGGAAGGAAGGACAGATGGAAGGAAGAAAGGAAAAAATCAAGGTGGGAAGGACAGAGGGAAGGAAGGAAGGACAGATGGAAGGAAGAAAGGAAAAAATCAAGGTGGGAAGGACAGAAGGAAGGAAGGAAAAGAATACAGGAAGGAAAGTAAGAAGAAAGAGGAAGGACAGATGTGGACAAGAGAAATTATTACACATAGGTATTAAGATGTTGAAAGTCATTTTCTTCCATCTGCCAGCTCTTTGATCTTTGAACCGTGTATTTCTTTATACAACCAACAAGCAGCAAGCAGCAGCACTTCTTAGAAATACAATACAATAAGAAAGATGGAAGGAAGGACAGAAGGAAGGAAGGGAGGGAGGAAGGACAGATGGAAGGGAGGACAGAAGGACAGATGGAAGGGAGGACAGAAGGAAGGAAGGGAGGAAGGACAGATGGAAGGGAGGACAGAAGGTAGAAAGGGAGCACCTCTTCTTAGAAATACAATACAATAAGAAAGATGGAAGGGAGGGAGGAAGGAAGGACAGAAGGAAGAAAGGGAGGAAGGACAGATGGAAGGAAGGAAGGAACGAACGTACGAAGAAAGGAAAAAAGGAAGGTAAGGGAGGAAGGACAGATGGAAGAAAGGGAGTAAGGACAGATGGAAGGAAGGAAGGAAGGAAGGAAGGAAGGAAGGAAGGAATGACAGATGGAAGAAAGGGAGTAAGGACAAATGGAAGGAAAGAAGAAAGGAAATAAGGAAGGTAGGAAGGAAGGAAGGAAGGAATGAAGAAAGGAAGGTAGGGAGGAAGGACAGGTGGACAGATGGAAGGAAGGACAGAAGGAAGGAAGGGAGGAAGGACAGATGGAAGGGAGGACAGAAGGAAGGAAGGGAGGAAGGACAGATGGAAGGGAGGGAGGAAGGACAGAAGGAAGAAAGGGAGGAAGGACAGAAGGAAGAAAGGGAGCACCTCTTCTTAGAAATACAATATAAAAAGTAATTAAGCCACAGCGTTAGAAGATCTCCGGTTTCCTGGAGCAGAGTATTGATTTGTTCCTTTTTCCTTTTCATGGTGAAGTAGAGACTCATCCACCTCCCAAGTTGTCATTTCCTTTATCTTTAATCACTTCTTCTTTTCTTCTTCTTCTTCTTCTTCTTCTTTTCTTCTTCTTCTTATTATCTGTTCTTTTCAATCAGACGTTCAGACAATATATCATCAAAACCACGATGCTGGAGCCAGCCGAGTGATGATGTCATAGAAACTAAAGCACAGAGACTCGTTCATCCATTCATCCTTTCATCCTTTCATCCATTCATCCATTCATCCATTCATCATTCATCTCTGTAAAAATTAAGCTGCCTGTCGTCCTCCCGGGTCGACTGTTCCTTCTTTCCTCCCTTTCTTCTTTCCTTTCCTTCCTTCCTTCCTTCCCTCCTTCCTTCCTCCATCCTCCTTTCCTTCTTTCCTAATTTCCTCCGTTCTCCCCTTCCTTCTTTCCTTCTTCCCTCCTTTGCTTCCTCCCTTCTTTCCTTCCTCCCTTACCTCATTCCTTCCCTCCTTCCTGCCTCTGTCCTTCCTCCTTCCCTTCCTTCCTCCCTCCCTCTTTTCCTTTCTTCCTTCCTCCCTCCCTCCTTCCCCCCCTTCCTTTCTTTCCTCCTTCCCTCCTTTCCATTCCTTCCTTCTTTCTTTCCTCCTTGCCTTCCTTCCTCTCCTTCCTTCCTC